>NW_024080516.1:44515-88589 GCF_014754425.2 Oryx dammah
TTCTGTGCAATTATGGCTCATATTTATATAAATGTATTTATATAAACATCTCATGTGATAATTATAAACATGAAAATCTGTGGCTTGGTTATCCATAAAAGATAGGAATTCGAAAAGAATGAAAATAGAGGTTGATGATGATTTCAATATTTTGAGGCAATCAGGTATTTGAGAGAACAACAATTAGCCCTCTTTTAATAAGGACTGAGTGAAAGAAAATATTAGATGTTCTATCCAATAATATCTCAATGTTTTGCTTCCAAAACAGAAAAAAATCAGGGGCTTCCCTGATGACCCAATGGCTAAGACTCTGCACTTCCCTTGCAGGGGGCCCAGGTTTGATCTCGGGTTGAGAAACTAGATCCCATGTGCTACAACTTAAAAGATTCTCTCTGCCACAACTAAGACCCGGCACAACCAAATAAATAAGTAAATAAAAAGAGAAAAACAGCTAACACTGATTGAACACCTACATTCATTTATTCAAGATTAACATTACGTACCAGCTATGTGCCAAGGACTATTAGAGGCTTTTAGTATTTATCATACACATAATAAAAAAGGAAATGGCAACCCACTCCAGTATTCTTGCTGAGAGAATCCTGTGGACAGGGGAGCCTGGTGGGCTACCGTCTATGGGGTCGCACAAGAGTCAAACACGACTGAAGCGACTTAGCAGCAGCAGCAGTATTTATCATTGAACAATGCAGACCAAGACCCTTGTGGGGCTTACATTCTAGAGGAGGGGGACAGTCAATGAACACAACAGAAGATGAGTAAGTGAATTAGAGCATTTACAAAGTGGCTGAGGAAATAAAAGTGGAAATCAAGGGATAGGATATCCAAAAGATGGTCAGAGTAGGTCTTAGGAGAAATTAACATTTGAGAAAAACTTGCAGGCACTAAGAAGTAAGACTTGCTGATATGTGGGGAAGACTGTGCCAGGCAGAAGGAGAGTCCAGGGCAAGGCACCCCCGGCCTGCCCACCATGTTCCCGGGGTTGGCGGGGGGGGCAATGGAAGGACTGAGGAGCCTGAACAGAGAAGCAAGAGAAGGAATGAAAAGAGGTGGGGATGGTAACCAGGGAGCAGGCCTTCGAGGGCTCCGTTGGCCTCTGACCTTTACCCTGAGTGAAGCGAGGAAGGTTTGCAGGGCTTGGAGCAGGAGATTGACATGATCTGACCTGAGTTTCAGAGGATCACTCTGGCTGCTGTGTTGGGAACTGACTTGAGAGAAGAGGGTGGAAGCCGGGAGACCAGTCACAGTGACTGGGGGAATCATGGCAGAGGAGGTGGGGGTCCTGTCTAAGGTGAGACAGTGAGTCAAGGTGGGATGATAAGAAGTGACTAGACGGTTTCCTGGAGGATTGAGTAAAGGCTGTGGGAGAAAGCAGAGTCAAGGACCACTCAGGGGATTTGCTCCGAGTGCGTGGGGGGAGCATGCCACCATCTTCGATGAACTGGCCACAGGGCTGAGTGCTGTCCATGATTTATTCCTTTTTCCTTTGGCTGCACCACGCATCTTGCAAGATCTTGGTTCCTGGACCAGAAACTGAATCCAGGCCACCGCAGTGAAAGCCTGGAATCCTAACCACTGGCAGCACCAGAGAATCTTTTCAGAAACTCTGTGAACTGGGTGCTCTCTCTCTTCTCATTTTATCAATGAGGGAGTTGAGACTGTAAGAGGTTACGTGACCACACAACTCCTCACTAGTGGAACCAGGTTCTAAATGTGGATTATGTGGTATCTTAGCCTGCTCTGGACTAAATTTTGTTTACATTTTGTTTCTATTCACGCTTCTAAAATCCTGTTCTTTTAGGTTTGAGCATCTGCAGTTATGTAAGCATATTGGTGAAATTTGAGTCTACATCTTCACTACCAGAGAAAGATAAGTGGTCTTGGAATGTCATTAGACAGGATCATAAATCACCGTGCATGTAAAGGAAGGGCGTGATTAGCAGCTCAACCATTAAGGGATTTGATGTTTAATCAGGCTGAGAATCAAAACTTTCCAAACTCTATTTGCAAGGTGGTTTTTAGGGGCTATTTTGTTAAAATATTTCACTTGGATTGTGTTGATCAGGTGAAGTCAACACAGGGAACAACCACATTTTCAGAAATAGCCCTGCTTTCTCTGGCAGTCAACAATTTGTCCTTTGTCCCCACCTTTTCTGCATGAATCACCCTAATATCAGCCGAACTCCAGTGGCTTGCAGGTCCCCGAATCCCTCCTGATATCCAGGAGGACTGCACTGAACTGCAGTTGTGTTTCTGGGTGGTTGTTCCCAGAAGCTCTCACTGGCCCCATTGTCTGCCCGTCTCTTGTGCAATCCACACGAGGCGCCTGGCAAAGCCTGTAGGACCATATCAGACCACTAATCCATGTGCTCCCGGAGGCTCAGGAGCACCTCCCTATAAACTGTAGGGTGAGGTGCTCATCCTGGGGGAGAGGATAAGCCCAGGTAAAAGGCTTGGAAGAGGGAGTGCAGATAAAGGAGGAGCCAGAGAGTCTGGGAGAAAGTGGCCCTGGTGTAAACAATACTGGCAAGTGGTGTCTGTAAGATCCACTGAGCCTCTCAAATATCCTTAGATGTGAAGCAACACGGGGGCAACAACCCCATAAGCTTACTGTCTTTATTTTGAGAAGATCCAGTAAGCAGATACCAGCAGAGCTTATAGACATGATTTGCAAGCATTCCTGCTCATTGTTTGTTCATTCATCTGTTCAGACTATTTATGGAGAGCCCTCTATTGTATCAGGAATTGTGCTAAGAGATGGCTTCATAAATGTGACCATGTGGCACCTTCAATGTGACAAATAGCACTGACATGTAGTGGTGAGTTTTCAAATTTCAAGGAAAGCAAGATAAGACAGAAGGAGACAAGAGCTGAATATTGTTGTAACTAGGTTGTCACATGGACTGCAGTCTGCCAGGCTCCTCTGTCCATGGAATTTTCCAGGCAAGAATACTGGAGTGGGTTGCCATTTCCTTCTCCAAGGGATCTTCCCAACCCAGGGATCGAACCCAGGTCTCCTGCGTTGCAGATAGATACTTTACCATCTGAGCCACCAAGCAAGCCCAGGTTATCGCACTGCCAAATTCAGTGTAATAAATAGCCCTCCTTTGGCTGATTTTTTTCATGGATACTTGGTTTTTCAATGTGATGGGAGGGGGGGGATGGGGTTAGAATTGAGGTTGATCTTTATTCCCAGGGACTCATTCTCTGCTTTTAGTTATTGGGGTATAGTCTTAAGAAAATCACCGGGTTTTAAGATGGCATTTTTTTTTCCAGTTCCCAGAAATTATTAAACTTGCTTATGCCAGACTGGGGGTTGTCTCTCCTTTTTCCCCCTGCCCCCTTCATGTCCATCTTAAATCCTTCGGGCATCTGATTCCAGGCACATGAAATCATATGCATTTCTGCTTCCTAAGAGTAGCAATATACATCAAGTCAGGCCCTGGGTGCAGAGCTCATTGAGGCTCATTCCAGACTGGTTCAGGGGTCACTTTCAGTCCTGCCTGAAACTATATTCTCAAAGGCCGTACTTTGTTACTTTCAGCACCATCAAAGTCAGCATCATCCGCACCACAATTGTAGCAAATAAGAATTGAATTTTCTCGGAAATTTCCAAATATGTTATGTTTCAGAAAGCCCCATTTTCCCACCTACGTTCGGTTTAGTTCATGAATCTCCAGAGCACTTTAGTACTGATGTGCTTAGTATTGATGTGCTAGAAGAAAAGAACTCCTCTCGTGTTGTGCATATTGACAATATTAAATCAGTTAATTAAATTGAAACCTACACTAACATACTGAAAGGGAAGATTCTTGGTTTCTTGGAAAATGGAAATATCGTGGTAAAATGTTATAATCTAAATCTCATAATCTATATAACCATCTTTCATCAGCTTAAAATGCACAATTTAGAGGCTGTAAGCCTCTATAATAACATTTAATCTTGAATGAGCATTTTCTGTACCTGAGGCACTCTTTCAAGTAACTTACAAACATTATTTCTTTAAATCTCCCCAACAATGAGTGAGTGAGTGAGTGAGTGAGTGAGTGAAAAAAGCTTAGTCATATCCGACTCTTTGCAACCTTGTGGACTATAGAGTCCACCCCAGGCCAGAATACTGGAGTGGGTAGCCTTTCGCTTCTCCAGGGGATCTTCCCAACCCAGGAATCCAACCCAGGTTTCCCACATTGCAGGCAGATTCTTACCAGCTGAACCACAAGGGAAGCCCACAACACAACAATACAATGAATGTTGACTCTCCCAACAATTCAATGAATTATCCCCTTTTTGCGGGAGAACAAATAGCAGCATGGAGAGATGAAAAACCTCCCTCAAGTTCAGACGGCGAGGAGTACAGAATCATGCAGACCTTTCTAGCTTTAAATAAGCCGTCGTCCCAGACTCATACCTCCTCAGACATATACATGAGAAATAAGGCCCAGAACCCCAAAGGATTAAAAACTCATTCAATCTCTTAACACACTACTATGTTTTAATAAGTAATGTTTTAGTGTCTGAAATAAACATATCTATACAATTACTTGAAGAATAAAAAAAGAGTATAAACTTTATAATCAAACATTATTCTGTGGTTGGTGTTATGTTTTTCTTTAAAGTTAATGAAAATTATATTCTAGCTATTAGTTGGTCAAGAGTATTTCCAAATTTCCATTTGTTAGTATAAATGGAAAAGCTAAATAGTAAAAGACTTTAATATTTCTCCCCAGAACCACAAAATAATGATAAAAATAACTGAAATTATATAGATATTTTAAACTACTTTAATTCTAAAGTAAATTAAAATTTCTTGAAGAGGGCTAGATGTGGAATACAGATTAAGACTAAGAAAGTAAAATTGATTTGGAAAGGTACAGGTTTTCAGATTAGAAGACTTCATGAGTCTAGTCTAGATAATTTCATGCCAAGTCCAATACTTCAGGCTAAGATATTATTTTACTTTACATTTTAAACTCCATTCAGCAACAGTAAAGAAATCATGGCAATAATTCAGTACCCCTGGTGCTAAATAGGGCTTCCCTGGTGGCTCAGTGGTAAAGAATATGTCTGCCAAGCAAGAGCCTGGGGTTCAATCCCTGGGTGGGGAAGATCCTGGGAAAGGAAATGGCAACCCCCTCAAGTATTCTAGCCTGGGAAATCCCATGGACAGAGGAGCCTGGCAGGCTATCATCCATGATGTTGCAAAAAGGTTAGACACGACGTAGTGACTAAACAACAACAAAAAAAGCAGGAAATATCAATATAGAAGCCAAAGAACATTTCAAAACTCCTATTTAATTATCCTGCAGACAAGTATTTCTCCATTATCTATTTCTCCCCGAAATCCTAAAAACAGAGCCATGGACTTAAAGCACAAAAAATTGGCCAGTGCCTTGTCCATGGAAAAGAAAAAATCTTACAGAAAAGATTCGATGCAACTTCCCTTAATCAATCATGACTATGCATTTGGTTACTATTCCAGCAACAACTCAATGGTGGTTGGATTGCGTTGAACAGTAAAGTTCTATTTGTCTGGATTTAATGCTAAGCTTTCTTCCAGTGTGCTGGTGAACTATGTGCAAATAACCATCCTTTCCCTTTCGAGCTTGGAACAAGGCAGGAGCAAAACAGCCTGGGGGCATCGGCTCTGGTACCTGCTTCTTGCAGAATAACAGTCTGGAGGAGCAGCAGCCAGAGGAGGAGGACTGGGCGGCCCATGTTGGGAAGGCTTCCAGCTCCTGGGAAGCATGGAGTTTCAGCTTTATATGCTCTCAAGTCTCCCCTGAGGTGGGTGGTGGAGCGGGCAGTGCAATCTGATGCTTCAGACTTGGATTGGCAGGCTTTTTGTTGTGGCATTTGGTGTGTATCTGCAATGGGGAAAGGGTGATTCCATTACTAGAGACATTTCCTGGAACCACTGGGAGGTGAAATCAGAGAGAAGAAAAAAAGACAAATTGTGTCTTGATGTCTGGTTATGCAGGTGGACCTTCTAGCCCCGAATCAGGAGAGAGACCACCCGGAGCCCTGTATATCAATGAAGGCATCGTTTCTTCAGCAGGTGATAGATCCTAGTAGTAGAACTGCTGACATCTGCTTATCTTTCAATGCCCACATCTACCCATCTACCTCTCCTCCTTCTTTTCTTTCTTTCTTTCTTTTTTTTTTTTTTTTTTTTTTTGAGTTTTCTCTTCTCAATTGCTTCCCTTGTAGCTCAGCTGGTAAAGAATCCACCTGCAATGTGGGAGACCTGGGTTCGATCCCTGAGTTGGGACAATCCCCTGGAGAAGGGAAAGGCTACCCACTCCAGTATTCTGGGCTGGAGAATTCCATGGGTTGTATAATCCATGGGGTCGCAAAGAGTCAGACACGGCTAGGCGACTTTCACTTCCCTTCTCAATTGCATTCTCAAATTGCATTCTCCACTCTTATGTCACTCAAAACATTCCGCATTGTAGTTGCTGGTATTTTAGTCTTGTTTTCCCCATTAGCTTGTAAACTCTCTGAGGGCAAGACTTCTCTCTTTATTATTTATATCCTATTTATAATATCGCTGACTTTATTGCCTGGCGTGATGCCTTGGACCGAAATACTTGCAGGACTTTGAAGTACTCACTGACATCCGATGTTGTTCAAATTATTGCTTCCTTAACGGGTATTTTCCCTCTGCTTAGATCATTGACTGATAGTAACAAATTATCCCATAATCTCAATGAATTCTCTCTTCTGAGCCTTGGGATACAACAGTCTTCTTCTTCATCTTATATTGTGCTTATTTATTTAATTTTGGTTGTTCGGGGTCTTCATCGCTGTGTGCAGGCTTTCTCCAGTTGCCGCAAGCAGGGGCTATGTTCCTGTTGCAGAGCACGGGCCCTAGGACACGTGGGCTCAGTAGTAGTGGTGCTAGGCTTAGTGGCCCAATGGTATGTGGAATTTTCCCAGACCTGGGATCAAACCCATGTCCCCTGCATTGGCAAGAGGATTCTCATCCAGTATGCCACTAGGAAAGTCCCATAACAGTCTTCAGGCAGAGAACATATCTTCTGGAGCAGGCATCTAGCTCTAGGAAATGGAGGGAAGTGTTTTACCAACCAATATAATATTACTCATCAAGATGATTCCTCAAGCTGGGTGAATCCAATGTATTATTTATTTATTTTTGTTCATGTCACCTTTTTCCAGAAAAAAAAAAAAAAAACCTAAGGCTGATATAAAAATGCACACAAATTTCGAAAAGATGAAAAAAAGAAGAAAACTAAATGAGTCTGGAATAAAGCAAAAATTAAAAATAAGTCTAGGAAAATAACTGGAAGCCAAGAGAAGATGTGGAAAGCACCAAAATTGACTAAGACAATAAATCTGAAAAGGGCATTTGCTACATAAATAAAGTAAGAGTCGGGTAACCCCGTATGTTTCCTAGTATATACTGATCATGCTGAGTGTTTCACATTCATTATTTAATTCTTTTAAGAGTTCTGTGAGTAAGGAGAACAGATATTCTTCTCTCCATTTTACAGATGGGAAAACTAAGGCAAGGAGAAATGGATTCTCATGCTTGAGGTCAGCTGGTGAGGGAAGGAAGCTGTAGGATGAGGACTCAGCTCTGCTGGTTCTTGGGTTCTCTGTCTCTGTGTCTTGAAAAGGCCATGTGAGACTGGATGGGCACTCTCTCTCGCCACGATGTATTAGAATTTTATTATAATTTGTGAGATTAGCTTTAGTTTCAAAACTCTAGGTAGCCATGATGGTTGTATATATGGTGGTCATGGTTACATGGCTCCACCAACCCAGCCACTTACCACACCCTCTTGCACAACATGGGGCCTGCCTGGCCTGTGGATAGGTGTACACCCTGTATCCTTGGCCAGCTGTATAAAGAGATTGCACTGTATGTGTTAAAAAACTTTTTTTGGCTGCACTGCACATGGCGTGTGGGATCTTAGTTTCTTGACCAAGGATGGAACCTATGCCCGCCTGCAGTGGAAATTCGGAGTCTTAACCACTGGACTGCCTGGGAAGTCCCCACTTGTTAATTTTTTTAAATAAACAGTTTTTAATTGTCTAGTGATAAAAAGATGAACTTCAAATAGCTACTTCATTTGACTGTCATATAAATCAACAAACAACTAATGTTATGAACATGAAATGTGGGTCTGTTAGATATTTTAGACTTCTGTTACTTGAGAGATCTTTGAAATAAAATGGAATGTCTCTTGCCCAGAGAGACAATTATTGTCTCTTTTGTTTTCCTGACCAAGAGGCAAAGGCACACTAGGGGAAGTTGACCTAAAAAGCACTTTCATTGGTCCTTCTAAAAACCTTCTGTTTCTAAATAAATAGTGATCTCAGATGCCAATTCTAAAAAATCTCACATCTTTAACCCTACTTCTAATCAGATCGAATTATAACGACAGTGAACAGACATTACAGAACTGACTGCATCCGAAATACGAGGCTCAAAGTGTGTGGTCCCAGTTCAAAGTGGGAGAAACTGGCTTGCTCTTTTCTTTTTTTAAACTCATTTTTGAACAAAAAGCTTTCTTTCTTTGAACAAGAAAAATCTAATGCAGGCTTTAAGTCATAGAGAGAGCTAAATTTCAGGCAATTACATTCAAGGTTTTCCTCAGAGATATATATACACATTCTGACCCACTAAAGCTTGTGCTGTGCTGGGTATGGATATATTTTGATTCCTTTCTGGTCCCTTCCATCACCAGCATCTTGAGTTTCTCTATTACAGTTATCTTTTGATCTCCTACGAACTAGTTATTGATTGCAGGACTAGACAGTCTTGGAGAAAGTGCTCCGATTTATAATCTACAGCAGAGGTAGCCTCAACACAAGTATCCAGATCTCCACTCAAGAATAATTGAAGAAATGACAAAGGGGAGCTGATGTGGAAGTGGAAGTGTTAGTTCTCAGTCATGTTCGACCCTTTGCAGCCCGCCAGGCTCCTCTGTCCACGGAATTCTCCAGGCAAGAATACTGGAGGTGGGTTGCCATTTCCTTCTCCAGGGGATCTTCCAACCCAGGGATCGAACCTGGGTTTCCTGCATTGCCGGCAGATTCTTTACCATCTAAGCCACCAGGAAAGTCCAAAGGAAAGCTAAGTTACTCACTGCTCAAACATTTCCCTATCCTTTGCATTTTTACTGCCTCCTGTCACTTTTCCGAGTGGCCTTCTTTCCTTTTCTCCTGGGCAGGCTGATGCACCACTCAGCCTGTCTTGTCTGTTCCTCTGGAGAAGAAACCAGAATGAGTGGGGCTGGCCTCATTTTTTTAAACTTTATTTTTTTTAACTTTTTATTTTATATCAGAGTATAGCCAATTTAACAATGCTGTGCTAGTTTCAGATGGACAGCAGAGCGACTAAGTCACACACAAACATGTATCCATTCTCTCCCAAACTCCCCTTCCATCCAGGCTGCCACATGACATCGAGCAGAGTTCCCTGTGCTAATACAGCAGGACCTTGTTGGCTATCCATTTTAAGTATACCAGTGTGTACGTGTCATCTCAAACTCCTAGGCTGGCCTCATTTATCTTTCAGTACCTCGTTTGTGAAATACCATTAGGTTCAACAAAAAATACCACTGTGAAAATCATAGGCTCACCAATATCCGAAAACATGATTCTCGGCTATTCCGGAGCAGTAGAATGGTTTCAGCATGTTTCAGAACTGTGTTATGAAACATTTTCAAACACAGTTTACCAAAACTGAGGAACTCTCCAGACAATAGTTGTCAACCTTGGCTGCACATTGGAGTCAGAGAGATCTGCACACTGGAAATCTTTACAAAATACTGATGTCTGGGTCCCACAGCCCAGGTTCTGATGTGACTGGTATAGCCTCTCACATCACTGTACCTCCCCAGGTGAATCTAATATGCAACCAGGGTTAAGAGCCACTCTTGCCAGAACATCTTTTCTTTTTTTAAAATTTATTGATTTTAATTGGAGGCTAGTTACTTTACAATATTGTATTGGTTCTGCCACACATCAACATGAATCATATTTTCTTTCAACCTTCTCTCCTCCAGCTCTGCCTTCTCCTTCCTTCCCTCTCTTCAGTGCTTGGTTTCTTTTGAATTCACGTTCTCCACGCTCTTATGCTACAATGAGGACTTTATCCCCTTATCTAACAGAAGTTGGTTGAGACAAACATGCTTTTTACCAAGATCAACAATTTCCTAGTAGAACGTGAGTTCTATTCGGGCACAGTCTGTATGGGGGAACTTGATGAAGTCTCAGTTTGCTAGGGATGCTGTAACAAAGTGCCACTAACAGTGCGGCTTAAACAACAGTCAATTGTGAGATTTATTGTCTCACAGTTCTTCAGGCTGGAGATGAGATTAAGTTGTTGCCAGGGTTTTTTTTTTTTTTTCTGAAGACTATCAGGAAGAATCTGTTTATGAATCTCCCCTAGATTTTGGTGGCTTGCTGGCAAACAAACAAAAAAATTTTTTTATTGGACTATGTTTGCTTTACAATGTTGTGTTATTTTCTGCTGTACAGCAAAGTGAATCAGGTACACATATACATATATCCCCTTGTTTTTGGATTTCTTTCCATTTTAGGTCACCACGGAGCACTGAGTAGGTTATTGCTCTGCAGTCAGTTCTCATTCAGTTCAGTTCAGTTCAGTTCAGTTGCTCAGTCGTCTGACTCTGTGACCCCATGGACTGCAGTACACCAGGCTTCCCTGTCCGTCACCAACTCTCAAAGCTTGCTCAAACTCATGTCCATTGGGTCGGTGATGCCATCCAACCATCTCATCCTCTGTCGTCCCCTTCTCCTCCTGCCTTCAATCATTCTCAGCATCAGGGTCTTTTCAAATGAATCAGCTCTTCGCATCAGGTGGCCAAAGTATTGGAGTTTCAGCTTCAGCATCAGTCCTTCCAATGAATATTCAGGACTGATTTCCTTTAGGATGGACTGGTTGGCTGTCTTGCTGTCCAAGGGACTCTCAAGAGTCTTCTCCAACATCACAGTTCAAAAGCATCAGTTCTTCGGTGCTCAGCCTTCTTTATACAAAGTAGCTGTGTATATGTCAATCCCAATCTCCCAATTTATCCCACCCTCCCTTTCCCCTCTTGGTGTCCAGACATTTGTTCTCTCTGTCTCTAATTCTGCTTTGCAAATAGGTTCATCTGTACTTTTTGTTCCTTTTCTTGTAAAAGCACAACCTCAGTCTCTGCCTTTTCCCTTGGTTTGTGTTCTTCCTGTGTGCCTGTTTGCCTCCAGATTTCCCCTTTTTAAAAAGATCCTGGTCCTTTTGGATTAGTACCCACTGTAATGACCTCATTTTAACTCAATTACCTCTATAAAGGTGCTGTCTCCAAATAAGGTCACCTTCTGAGGTCCTAGGGGTTAAAGACTTCGACTTATGGGATGAAGACAGTTCAGCTCACAACACATGGCATGGACTGAATGGGCAGCCGGCACAGACAAGGCTGAAGTCTTTATTGTTATCAGCAAAGTCAAAACACACAGCTGCAAATACAAAATCCTCAGTTACAGGCGAAAGCCATCGAAGACCAAATGGTACGTCCCCACCACCGTGCCGCGTCGTGACTCTTCACCCGCATTTCTGCCCTCTCCTCCCCTCGTCCCTCCTCTTGAGGCTCGATTGGCCTCCTGGGGTCCGTCAGGGTCACGAGTGCACTCATCTGCTTTGCCATCGACCCATCTCTTGACATCACTGTTCTCAAAGCACCCCCTCCATCCTCTTTATCCTTCATGCTGCATGGCCAGTTGGCCTCCTTGCCGGGAGGAGTCCACTTCTGGACACCACATCGGACATGCGTGATACTTCGAGTGCCCACCAACAGTGCCTGCCGTTGGGTGCAGTGACAGTGAAGCTGGAGAAGACTCACTGACTGCTCGCTCTCAAGTGGCCACAGTCACAGCAGTGGCCGTAGCTGCTGCTATTGAGGGCTCCACCACTGACTGAGGAGATGGGGTGATGGTGTGGTGGTGGAGGCTGCCATGAGGGCACCTTAGCAGGTGACAGAGGTGCGGCTACAAGAAGCTGAAGCCTCGCCTATGACTGCAAGGTCGGAGGGACAAAGCAGAAGTGGATGGTGAGGCCAGCAGCCATCGTGACACTCTATGGATGGCTTTTGCTTTGAACACTACTATTAAAAATATTAACCATTAATTTCCCTCTTATAGAATCGATGGACTTTTCAATGAAAAAGAGGCAAAGCCTTGCACAGCTCCTTTTGCCAATTTGGGATTCTCTATCCTGGCCATTCAGGTCTGTTCCCAGGATTCTGTTCCAATACACACAACTGAAAGATCATGAACACATACTCTTCCTTGGGTTAGATCCTAAAGGAGATAGACTGTAACTCCCTCCCACTTAGCCGCCATGGGAGTTCTAGGATCTTTAGGCGATGTTTTGCCAACTGGGGTTTTAAGATAAGATGGTTTCATGTTTGTACACCGTGACTTACACAATCTTCTTCTGCATGCTCAATCGGGCTCAGCCTTTGCAAAAGAATGTGCTTCCTCCCTAGGTAAGTCCCCGGTGGGGCAATGTGTTTCTGGGGAAGTTCAGAGAAAGACCATCCTCTCATGATATGGAGGAAACCCAAGCCCTTACAAATAACTCTTAAGCTGTGTCTCAATTGGTGGAAAAAGGCCAGGGTTTCACACAGACACTTGCAAGCCCAAGGAAAGCAAGCAGGGGTACTTCCAAATAGAGAACTGTCACATTTCCAGGCAGGAAGAGCTAGTTAGGGGTCATACTCTACATTTTATGAAACATACAGGAGTTCCACTGCAAGATATTGGTGATACCTGGTGAAGTTTCCAGAAAAACAGAAGATGGTTGAGAATTGAGACTTGCCAGCAGAGCTGGTCTTCCATCAGGGAAATGAAGTTGCTCAGTCATGTCCGACTCTTTGCGACCCTGTGAGCTGTAGCCCACCAGGCTCCTCTGTCCATGAGATTCTCCAGGCAAGGATATTGGAGTGGGCTGCCATTTCCTTCTCCATGGGATCTTCCCCACCCAGAGATCGAACCCAGGTCTTCCACGCTGCAGGCAGACTCTTTATTGTCTGAGCCACAGGGATTGTTATATGTAGTTGTACCATCCTAGAAAGATTGTAGACCTTTCTTACTGGTGGGTAATGAGCTTCCTGAGTGCCCCTAGAACCACTTGGAATCCCAGCCCATTTCCTGAGTTCAGACCTTCCCTACATAAAACGTAAACACAGAAATACACCTACTCAGCAACCCTCAATATGCCCTGTGCCAAGGCTACAACCTTTCTGTTATCATCTGGCCTATCATAGCAGATTATGCTTCCCAGGCGGCACAGTGGTAAAGAATCCGCCTGCCAACGCGAGAGGCGCAGGTTCAATCCCTGGGTTGGGAAGACTTTCCTGGACTAGGAAAAGGCAACCCACTCCAGTATTCTTGCCTGGAAAATTCCATGGACAGAGGAACCTGGTGGCCTACAGTCCATGGGGTTGCAAAGAGTCGGACATGACTGAGCACACACACACAAGCACACACACCCACCCACCCACCCACACACACACACACACACACACACACACACATACACGCACACACACACACACCATCATAGCAGATTACTAAAGCTCTTAATATGCTTTGTTTTGGAAGCAAATGCCTTCTAGAACTCTCATTAATATTGTTTTAAATAAATATGCATATTTAAAGTATTTAAATATTTTAAGGCATGTATAGTTCATAAACTGTTGCTTATCCGTGAATGCTCTGTGGGTGTTAATTATTATTGCTAATCTTGGTGGCATTCCTTATTTAAGACAAGACCTGTGGTTTCGGGGTGGTGACTTTGGGGCTGCTAAACCCTTGCCTCTCGCCATTTTCCTGTGTGAATTTCATTAGCTTCCTGTTCAGATTTAATCTCTTTATCAGACTGACTTGTATCCATTCAGCACCTCATCATTTCCTGGAGGGACTCTAACCTCACATTATACTGAGATTGGTGGGGTTTTTGTTTTTCTAGTTTTAAATAGTGTGACCTTGGGCAAATCATTGAAACTTTACCCCAAAGTAGCCAACTTCTTTGTCTGTAAAACTCCATCAAAGGACCTCCTGAGGAAGAATGAGTAGGGGGCTGCCCAGAGACCCCGACACAACATCGCCGAGAGTCCTGTTTACTATGTTGACAGTAGAGAAAACTTCTGTGAGTCCTTTCCTGTTGTCTTCTTTTCCAGATTCACAAATGGGACTTCCTGGAAGTCAAGACCCCAAAACACAAAATCATTTGTATTCGTAACTTCTCTCTGTGTGGGGAGAGCTGCTCTCTTTTGGGGGCCATGGCTGAAGAGCCTAAGCTATTCCATCTTGTAAAACAACTCCATTTTGTAAAGGTTCCGGGCAAACAGACTTAGACTTTGGATATTGCCTAAACTTGCCCCACTGTGCGTGAGCCAATCAGCCCTTAGGTTAAACCTCCTGACTTTAAGTTCAAGAATTTGTGATTTACCTTGGAAGTAATGATTTACCTTTGTGATTTACCTTGGAAGTAATGAGTTACATTTGTGATTTACCTTGGAAGTAATGATTTACTGTGGAAATAAGAAAGCCAATCAGAACCCAACACCTAACTCTTCCACAGAAGGTAACCAATTAGACGTCTCCCAACCCGGAAACTCCCGTTTTTCGAATTTTTCGCGTGAGAATACCCTATATAAGCAATGTAACCGAGAGTTCGGGGCTCCTCTCCTTAGCCGCTGCGTTGGTAACGGTGGGAGCCCCAGCTCGAGCTTGGTAATAAAAACTCTCTTGCTTTTGCATCGGATATCAGCTCCCTGGTGGTCATTGGGAGATTTCACTACTTGGGCATAACATGGCTGCCTTCTCAAAATTAAAAAAAATTTTTTTAACTGGATTATAATTGCTTCATAATGTAGTGTTAGTTTCTGCTGTAAGGCAACGTGAATCGGCCATATTTAGACATATATCCCCTCCCTCTTGGGCCCCCTTCCCACCCCCATCATCCCACCCCTCTAGGTCAGCACAAAGCACTGGGCTGAGCTCCCTTGTAAGCTGATTCCCAGTTTCCCCATCATTCCTTCCCTGCTGCATCTTAGCCATGTCTCATTTAGAAAAAAAATTTTTTTATTGGAGTATAGTTGATTTACAATGTTGTGTTACTCCCTGCTGCACAGCAAAGTGAATCAGTTACACATCCATAGACTGTCATATCCCCTCTTTTTCAGATCCTTTTCCCGTTATAGGTCAAGCACCCGCAGAACAGGAGGGGCAGAGCTGAGACCTGAACCTGGGACAAATCCCTTCACCAGAAGATATAGTTTCCCTCTCAAAATGATGAAGAAGACGGGGCTCTTTTCCTTCTTGGGTCATCTGTACAGGGCACTCTTGGTGTAAGCAGAGCCTTGAACTGACTTAAGGGCTTTGGTCATGTCAGCAGCCCTGGGTTTCACTGCTGGGGTGCACAGTGCCTTAGTTAGAGGACAAAAATGATTTGTTTTTCTTATTTGCACTTAAGAGTTCATCATCTCTCTCTTTTTTAAAACCTATTCTCATTGCCCTGGGGACTCAGATCTGCCGTTAGACCACATGGTCTTGAGTGACTCCTCTTTCTCTCTTTTTCTCTAAGTCTCCACAGGTCAGATGAGCACCCTGTGAGCCTTGCATCTGGTGAGCCAGCTGGGATGTACCTCCCAGACATGGCCAGCTCCTTTCCTCTGACATCCTCTTTTTGGCTGTTTACCTCTCAGGTGGGGTATGTAGCAACCCAGATGGGGGACAGAGCTGAATCAGATGTCAGCAGGGCTGGGACACAAGACAGGAATGGAGCCTGGACCCTGCTTAGTCATACCCTTCCCCATCCTCTTCCCATTGCCCACCTTCATGGGAGAGAAAAGAACATCACAGCCTGCGGACTTGATTTGGTGTGGCCCAGCAAGGAGACTTTTCTCCTATTCTATCTATGTCCAGATTTCACAAGGAGTGACAGGCAAGAAGGAGCATTCTAAATACAGGAAGGCCACCCATCCCCCCACCTCCTGCCTTGTCTGGTTGCAGTGGGACCAGCAGAATCAACGTCTGGTTTGTCTGGCGCCATCTTTATGCCAGGCTAACAGAGGAAGTTGTTATTTAAAGATAAGGGAAACCACAGTTCACACACTCCCCTGTAATCCGATGGAGTCTCGGAACTGCTAAGCTGGAATAAGTGTGAGGTAGGACTATCCCCAGCCTGGCTCTCAGAGTGAGCTCAGATATTATCCCAGGCTGGTACTTCCGGTTTCATGAGCCAGGATTTAGCAGTGCCTCCAGTGTTGATGGAGGGGCAACAAAACACCCAACGCACTCTGCAGCTGAAAGCCAGAAAATGAAGTCAAGTGAACTGAAAGCCGCTCAGTCATGTCCGACTCTGCGACCCCACAGACTATACAGTCCATGGAATTCTATAGGCCAGAATACTGGAAAGGGATCACTTCAAAAAGAAAGCACTTGAATGCAAATTTGTAGAGACAGAAAGTAGACCAGCAGACTGCTGGCTTCCAGGGGATTAACTGTAAACGGGCAGGAGAGATCTTTGGGGGGAGATATTCCAAAACTGAATTGTGAAGGCAATCATAAAATTCAGTAAACTTATTAAAAATCAGTGAATGACATGTCTAAAACAGGCAAATTTTGTGGTGGATAAAGTTTACTCTGGGGCTTCCCACTGATGACTCAGTGATAAAGAATCTGCCTCCTAAGCAGGAGACACAGGTTCAATCCCTGGGTCTGCAAGATCCCCTGGAGAAGGGAATGGCAACCCACTCCAGTATTCTCGCCTGGAGAATGCCATAGACGGAGGAATCTGGTGGGCTACCATCCATGGGGTTGCAAAAGAGTTGGACATAACAGCTACTAAACAAAAACAAAAGTTTATCCTGATAAAGTTGTTTTTAAAGAACATGCCACCTCCTTCGAAGGAAGTTGCAATGCTGGTCTCACTCTTCAGGAAGTGCCGGCTTGTCTGCACGGCCTGACAGGCTCTTCTAGTCTCTGCTGCATCCTTTCCGGGCCCCTTGTGCTGTCCCCACACGCCCTTTTCTGCCAACAGTTCCGTGAACTCACAGGCTCTCCTGGGCTTTGCTCTTTCCCCTGTGTGGAGTGCCCACCCCTCCTGCCCTCTTGATGGGTCCTTAGGGCAGGTGTCACTTCATGTACAGAGAGATCAGATCCAGCCCGGATTTCCCCAAGGTGGGTGGGGAAGGCACTGGCTAGAATGGAGAGTGTGGATCTCAGGGGCTGTCCCCAAGCGCCCTTCCCTGGATCTCCGCTTCCCCTTGAGAGGGTCTCACTAACCGCTGCGGACCCCAGGGCCCTGGCCTTCGAGGCACCGTCCACACTCCCGCCCCACCACCCCTCCCCACAGCCCCAGTGTAACCCTAGACCGAGAGCAGACCGGAGCAGTCAGAGCTCTGGCTCGCCCTTCAGGGAAGCAGACATAATCAGGAAAGCACATGGAACCACGAGGTTCAGCTTATCTCTGGCCGCCATGATGGGGCTCCCAGTCTGGCTCCTGACTTTGCTCCGAGCTGGCTCCCTGTGGTAGAGGCCATCTTTCCCTTCCGCCAGGGCCACCGGCAAGAGTGGTTAGACCTTTCAAAGATCTAGATGCAGGAGAGTAAGAGCTGGAGCGTGGCAGTAATTCTTTTAGTTTAAAGCCCTTCTTCCACGTATCCGTTTCTTGCCAGAGGACTGGGCTCACCGCTGATGCTTTCAGGAAGATGCCTCCACCTCCCATACACAATAGTGTGGCCTCCCCTAAGTGATTCAAGCAGGCAACCAGAAACGAGCCCCAGAGACGCATACTGTCAGGCGCTGGGGGCTGTTTTCCCTCAACTGTGGCCCCTCCCTTTACACCCCAGCCCACAGAAGGACGTCATGCCTCTCTATGGCCCAGAGCTCCCTGCTTCCCTTTGCAGTGCCATCTTAGCTAAGCTTTTTGCTCTCACTCCACAGATATTTATTAAGTGTCTTCTATGTGTCAGTGTCTGGGATTTCTTTGGAAGGAATGATGCTAAAACTGAAACTCCAGGACTTTGGCCACCTCATGCGAAGCGTTAACTCATTGGAAAAGACTCTGATGCTGGGAGGGATTGGGGGCAGGAGGAGAAGGGGACGACAGAGGATGAGATGGCTGGATGGCATCACCGACTCAATGGACGTAAGTTTGAGTGAACTCTGGGAGATGGTGATGGACAGGGAGGCCTGGTGTGCTGCAATTCATGGGGTCGCAAAGAGTTGGACACGACTGAGCGACTGAACTGAACTGAGCTGATGTGTCAGTGACTTCATTTTAATAAGATCTTTAGGAGGTTCATAGGAACTTCCCAGGTAGCTCAAACGGTAAAGAATCTGCCTGCAATGCGGGAGACCTGGGTTCGATCCCTGGGTTGGGAAGATCCACTGGAGAAGGACATGGCAACCCGCTCCAGGATTCTTGCCTGGAGAATCCCGTGGACAGAGGAGCCCGGTGAGCTAGAGTCCATAGTGTTAGACACAACTGAGCAAGTGACACTTGGCAGGGGGTTTATATACACATAAATTTTGGAGAATCACTGGCCTAGAAGACCTTTCTAGGAGGCTGGAGCAGCCGTGAAGAGATACCCCACGTCCAAGGTAACAGAAACCCAAGGAAGGGTGTAGGTGTTGCGAGAGGGCATCAGAGGGCAGACACACTGAAACCATAATCACAGAAAACTAGTCAATCTAATCGCACGGACCACAGCCTTGTCTAACTCAGTGAAACTAAGCCATGCCGTGTGGGGCCACCCAAGATGGACAGGTCATGGTGGAGAGGTCTGACAGAATGTGGTCCACTGGAGAAGGGAATGGCAAACCACTTCAGTATTCTTGCCTTGAGAACCCCATGAACAGTATGAAAAGGCAAAATGATAGGATACTGAAAGGGGAACTCCTCAGGTTGGTAGGTGCCCGATATGCTATTGGAGATCAGTGAAGAAATAACTCCAGAAAGAATGAAGGGATGGAGCCAAAGCAAAAACAATACCCAGTTGTGGATGTGACTGGTGATAGAAGCAAGGCCCGATGCTGTAAAGAGCAATATTGCATAGGAACCTGGAATGTCAGGTCCATGAATCAAGGCAAATTGGAAGTGGTCAAACGGGAGATGGCAAGAGTGAACATCGACATTTTAGGAATCAGCAAACTAAAATGGACTGGAATGGGTGAATTTAACTCAGATGACCACTATATCTACTACTGTGGGCAGGAATCCCTCAGAAGAAATGGAGTAGCCATGATGGTTAACAAGAGTCCGAAATGCAGTACTTGGATGCAATCTCAAAAACGACAGAATGATCTCTGTTCGTTTCCAAGGCAAACCATTCAATGTCACGATAATCCAAGCCTATGCCGCGACCAGTAACGCTGAAGAAGCTGAAATTGAATGGTTCTATGAAGAACTACAAGACCTTTTAGAACTAACGCCCCCAAAAGATGTCCTTTTCATGATAGGGGATTGGAATGCAAAAGTAGGAAGTCAAGAGATACCTGGAGTAATAGGCAAATTTGGCCTTGGAGGACAGAATGAAGCAGGGCAAAGGCTACTAAAGTTTTGCCAAGAGAAGGCACTGGTCATAGCAAATACCCTCTTCCAACAACACAAGAGAAGACTCTACACATGGACATCACCAGATGGTCAACACTGAAATCAGATTGATTATATTCTTTGCAGCCAAAAATGGAGAAGCTCCATACAGTCAGCAAAAAAAAGACCGGGAGCTGACTGTGGCTCAGATCATGAACTCCTTATTGCCAAATTCAGACTTAAATTGAAGAAAGTGGGGAAAACCACTAGACCATTCAGGTATGACCTAAATCAAATCCCTTATGATTATACAGTGGAAGTGAGAAATAGATTTAAGGGGCTAGATCGGATAGACAGAGTGCCTGTATGGACAGAGGTTCATGACATTGTACAGGAGACAGGGATCAAGACCATCCCCATGGAAAAGAAATGCAAAAAAGCAAAATGGCTGTCTGAGGAGGCCTTACAAATAGCTGTGAAAAGAAGAGAAGTGAAAAAGCAAAGGAGAAAAGGAAAGATTTAAGAATCTGAATGCAGAGTTCCAAAGACTAGCAAGGAGAGTTAAGAAAGCCTTCCTCAGTGATGCAAAGAAACAGAGGAAAACAACAGAATGGGAAAAACTAGAGATCTCTTCAGAAAAAATTAGAGATGTACCAAGGGAACATTTCATGCAAAGATGGGCTCTATAAAGAACAGAAATGGTCTGGACCTAACAGAAGCAGAAGATATTAAGAAGAGGTGGCAAGAATACTAAGAACTGTACAAAAAAGAGCTTCATGATCCAGATGATCATGATGGTGTGATCACTCACTTAGAGCCAGACATCCTGGAATGTGAAGTCAAGTGGGCTTTAGAAAGCATCACTGTGAACAAAGATAGTAGAGGTGATGGAATTCCAGTTGAGCTATTTCAAATCCTAAAAGAGGATGCTGTGAAGGTGCTGCACTCAATGTGCCAACAAATTTGGAAAACTCAGCAGTGGCCACAGGACTGGAAAATCTCAGTTTTCATTCCAATCCCTAAGAAAGGCAATGCCAAAGAATGCTCAAACTGTGTTACAATTGCACTCATCTCACAGGCTAGTAAAGTAATGCTCAAAATTCTCCAAGCCGGGCTTTAGCAATACGTGAACTGTGAACTTCCAGATGTTCAAGCTGGTTTTAGAAAAGGCAGAGGAACCAGAGATCAAATTGCCAACATCTGCTGGATCATGGAAAAAGCAAGATAGTTCCAGAAAAAAACGTCTATTTCTGCTTTATTGACTATGCCAAACCCTTTCATTGTGTGGATCACAATAAACTGTGGAAAATTCTGAAAGAGATGGGAATACTAGACCACCTGACCTGCCTCTTGAGAAATCTATATGCAGGTCAGGAAGCAACAGTCAGAACTGGATATGGAACAACAGACTGGTTCCAAATAGGAAAAGGAGTACATCAAGGCTGTATATTGTCACCCTGCTTATTTAACTTCTGTGTAGAGTACATCGTGAGAAACGCTGGGCTGGAAGAAGCACAAGCTAGAATCAAGATTGCCGGGAGAAAGATCAATAACCTCAGATATGCAGATGACACCACCCTTATGGCAGAAAGTGAAGAACTAAAAAGCCTCTTGATGAAAGTGCAAGAGGAGAGTGAAAAAGTGGAAACAATGACAGACTTATTTTGGGGGGCTCCAAAATCACTGCAGACGGTGATTGCAGCCATGAAATTAAAAGACGCTTACTCCTTGGAAGGAAAGTTATGACCAACCTAGACAGCATATTGAAAAGCAGAGACATTACTTTGCCAACAAAGGTCCATCTAGTCAAGGCTATGGTTTTTCCAGTGGTCATGTGTGGATGTGAGAGTTGGACTGTGAAGAAAGCTGAGCGCCAAAGAATTGATGCTTCTGAACTGTGGTGTTGGAGAAGACTCTTGAGAGTCCCTTGGACAGAAAGGAGATCCAACCAGTCCATCCTAAAGGAGATCAGTCCTGGGTGTTCACTGGAAGGACTGATGCTGAAGCTGAAACTCCAATACTTTGGCCACTTCATGTGAAGAATTGACTCATTGGAAATGACCCTGATGCTGGGAGGGGTTGGGGGCAGGAGGAGAAGGGGATGACAGAGGATGAAATGGCTGGATGGCATCACCGACTCGATGGACATGAGTTTGAGTGAACTCCGGGAGTTGGTGATGGACAGGGAGGCCTGGCATGCTGCGATTCATGGGGTTGCAAAGAGTCACACACGATCGACTGAACTGAACCGGTCTGCCTAGAGCCAATGGCTTTGTAAAGGGAACTATGATTCTAAAGCACACAGCCTCTCATATAAATTCTGAATATAGCTCAATGTTAGAAAAGAGGATCATTCTTATAAACCAAGGGGGCCATGTCTGTAGGGACTCTTAGCCCTGGAGAGCAGGGATGTCTGGTGGATCTTTGCAGAGCCAGCTTTCACTGAGTGGCAAAATCCACCAGAGGGTGCCAGAGCCCAGGAGGTGACTGCAGGGACAGGTGTGGCTAGTGGAGGAAGAGCATCCTGGACTTTTGTGTACGACCTGTGTACACACACATGCAAACACACACATGTACGAGCACTCCTTGATAGTCATTATAATATTAAGTTGGAAAATGTACTTAAAGAAAAAGAGGTAGGAAGTTAAGAAGTTCAAAAGAAAAGAAATTTTTAGAAAATGATATGAGAAATCATAAATATATATGCAATATTTATATAGATTATCATTGCTACCTACGACAGGAAATGCTTTCTTAAACAAGCCATGAAAAGCAATAACCATTCAGGAAAAGGCTCATAAATTGGAGTGCAGCTGGAATAAAGGACATCTTTTTAAACTTAATTTTATATTATAGTTGGTTTAGAATGCTGCATTAGTTTCAGATGTACAGCAAAATGGTTCAGTTATCCATTCTTTTTCAGATTTTTTCCCTTATGTGCTATTACAGAGTAGACTTCCCTGTGCTCTATAGTCTATATTGAGTAGACTTCCCTGTGCTCCTTTTTGGTCATCTGTCTTATATATAGTTGTGTGTATATTTTTAAAATTAATTTTTAGTGGAGTATAGTTGCTTTACAATGTTGTGTTAGTTTCTGCTGTACAGAGAAGTGAGTCAGTTATACATGCACATGTATCCACTCTTTTTTGGATTTCCTTCCCATTCAGGTTGCCCTAGAGCTTTGAGTAGAGTTCCCTGTGCTATACACTAGATTCTCATTAGTTATCTATTTTATACATAGCATAAATAGTGTATATATGTCAGTCCCAATCTCCCAACTCTTCGCACCCCCAAAAGGCATTTTTAAGAAAGGGACAAGGCTAGTCAACAGTAGGAGCAGATATTTGTAATATACTTTACTGGCAATGGGCTTATACAAAGAATACGTAAAGAAGTTGTACATATCAATAAGAAAAGCAATTACTAGAAAAAAAAATGGACAAAAGTCCTGAATAGACATTTCACTAAGGGTAATCTCTTATGGGCAATAGAAAAAGTATTTGACTTCATTTGTAATCAGAAAAGTGTAAATTAAATCCACAATGACATATCATAACCTACCCAACTAGTGCTGGCAAGAAGGAATTCTCATACATTATTGGTGGGATGGTGAATTATAAAGACATTTCTGAACAGAGCTGAGAATTCTCTAGGAAAAGTGAAGTTACACATATCCTGCTGCTGCTGCTGCTAAATCGCTGCAGTTGTGTCCAACTCTGTGCAACCCCATAGACGGCAGCTTACCAATTTCACTCTTAGGTATGCATCCAACAGAGTAACTGCAAGGAAACTTGTATAATCATGCTCCCCAAATTAAAAAATCCAAATGTAAGCAACAGAAGACTGTTTAATAAATAAGACAATCATGCTAAATGACAATGAAAACGATTGAACTACAAGCATAACAACAGCAGAGTCTGGAAAATACGTTGAGGGGAAATGCAGGTGTGAAAGAATTCATACTGTATGATACGAAGTTCAAAAATGGGCAAAACTATGTGCAAAAATGAAAACTCTGATATTAAAAAGCTATTCAAAAATTAAGCAAACCATTAAAACCTAATACTTAGAAGTAGATTTGAGAGTTACTTTCACGTGTGGACTTGGCTGGGCCACAGTGCCAGCCAGGGCTTCTCAGGTGGCGCTAGTGGTAAAGAATCTGCCTGCAAGCCAGTGCAGGAGACCATGGTTAGATCCCTGGAGGAGGGCCTGGCTACCCACTCCAGTATTCTTGCCTGGAAAATCCCATGGACAGAGGAGCCTACAGTCCATAGGGTTGCAAAGATTCAGACACGACCGAAGCAACTTAGCACACATGTATGCCCAGTCATGCTTTGGTCTGATCCATTATTCTGGAGATTTCTGTGAGAGTGTTTTTGGATGAGACTGATATTTAAATTAGCAAACTTTGAGTAAAGCAGATTGCTGTTTTTCCATAATGTGGGTGGGCCTCATCCAATCAGCTGAAGGCATGAATAGACTGAAGACTTATGTCCCTTGAACAAGAGGCAATTCTCCCCATGGTCTTGAACCTCAACATGGGCTCTCCCAGAGTCTTCAGCCTGCTGGACCAGGCCGGCAGATTTTGGACCTTCCAGCCTCTACAATCATGTAAGCTAATTTCTTAAAATAAATTTCTCTCTTTTTCCAGTTCCCACCCCAAACCTACCATAGTCACGGTGACATCACTTCTGGGCAGCAAGGCAGGGCGCCCTTTATCACTGTCTCTCTGATGCCTGGAGGAGCTTTTTCTACCTGAACCTGCTGAGCCAAGGCCATAGCTACTCCATCTCAGTACCTGGATGGGACCAGGCTGCAGGTCCATGGCCAGTCCTAGAACATCCTCCACTAGCCCAAGTCCACGGTTCGTATCTCTGTGTTTTTCCTTCTAGTCCTTTTTCTTCTTGAATACTGTTGTATTGACACACCCAGGTCATACCCTATATAAGTTTTGTATGGTCTTTAAAAAAAAATCACATTACATCCCGAGCGTATTGTTGGAAATTTGACTAAGACTTGATTTTTTTGATGTGTGCCATGCTTAGTCATTCAGTCGTGTCCGACCCTTTGCGACGCCCTGGACTGCAGCCTACCAGGCTCCTCTTTTCATAGGGATTCTCCAGGCAAGAATACTGGAGTGGGTTGCCATGCCCTCCTCTAGGGGATCTTCTCAACCCAGGGGTTGAACCCAGGCCTCCTGCATTGCAGGCAGATATTTTTACCATCTGAACCAAGATCCATAATAATCTTTTTTTTAATATTTATTTTTTTGGCTCTGCCAAGTCTTAAATGTGGCCCAGTCTTCAGTCTTCACTGTGGCAGGTGGGATTTTTAGTCGAGGCATGCAAATTCTTAGCTGAAGAGTGTGGGATCTAGTTCCCTGACCAGGGATTGATCCCAGCCCACCTGCATTGGGAGTGCAGTCTTGGCTTCTGGACCACCAGGAAAGCCCCAGTCCTTAATATTCTATCATGCACCGTTCGTTGGTTGTTCCACAGATATTTGTGGAGTGTGCCCCATATGCCAGGTGTTATGTGGGTTGTGCAAACAGCTCTGTGTAGGACAAATGTGTGAGTCAATGCATACAGGGCAAGAGGCACTGTCTATACCACTCCGTGGCACTGGCTGCTGATTTCCAGGTTCATGGCTGTTCTAGGGGAACTGAAATTGCCCCGGTATGGGAGAGGAGCATTGGTGTGTTTTAGATGGCTGTTATGAGCATGAGGCCTGGACATATCCCCACTTACGGGTGTTTTCTGGTAGAAGCAAAGAAAAGCTTCAGGACCAGTACTTGTCAGAGACATCGTCTTCCATGAGCTGCTTCTTTACTTTTTAAACTCATTTTTTTCAAAAGGTAATAGGTTCACATGGTTCTAAACAACACTGTACAAAACAATAATGTACACAATGGAAAGACTCCTTACCACCTTATCCATATCTGCCAGGTACCCACTTCTGATAACCATTTATGACATTTTTTGCTTGTATTATTCTAGTGTTTCTTTATGCAAATGCAAGTATACATGCTTATTTTTTCCTTTCCATTACAAAAAGGTTGTCTACAATTCACATACTTTTGTGCCTTGATTTTTGCACTAACAGTATTTCGCAGAGATATTTCCAGGTAAGCTGGGCCCTAAAAGATAAGCAAGTTGTTAAGGCAGAGAGGGATATCTGAGACATGAGGGGAGCATGTCTAGAAGCTGATCCCAAGAACCGTGAATAGAGTTCATGGATGGAGCATGAGGAACTGATTGGAACCAAGATTGGAGAGGCAAGCCAATACCAGGGAGAGACTTCAGGTGATGAGTGTCCATCCAGGAAGAACTGAGCAGTCTTTATGGGCTTATAAGTGGCATTGATGTGGTCAGATCATCTCACCGGTACACTTCTCTGCCCACTCTATTCCTCTGGACTCCAACATACCAAGACCAAGGTGGTGTGTGTCCATTTCACCCCAAGGGATCATTTGATGCCTAAACTCAGACCTCACAATAGCTGCCACGTAAGCCAGTTATGATGCAAGATGTTTGTGACTGTCATTTGGGTTCACATTAAAGCTGTCTTAGAAAGAAACTCCAGGCACTGACACCTCCCATCCTAGCCTGGAGCCAGAGTATGATCAGAGAATGGGAGAATGGCTGTCCGAAGATTGGAAAACAGAGGGCTAGAGATTCAAGGGTCCAAGAAAGGATGACTACAGAGGGGAAGTTAAATAAGAATGGAACACCGATGCGAGTATTCGATATAAGCGATCCCTTCCTCAATAAAGAGTCCCTGTCCTCCCAAGGGGATCTATGCCCTGCTTCACCACTGGGGTGAGTGTAACCTGTGCTTCTGGTCCATTCCCTCCCACCCATGTCAGATTTGAAGCCAAATGGAAGAGCCCACTCTGTGGCTGTAGAAACCGTGATTACAGAGGCCTTATCCTGATCAACGTAGCATCACCCTTTGTGACATTTCCCACTCCAAAAGGCAAAATTAGGAAGACCATTTCCAAGTTCTAATACACCTTTCTGCCTTCCAGGATATGGACCAAATTCTACAAGTCGGACCCACGCATTGCCCTCGGGAAATACTCCCCCTTGGAGAAAGAGATCCTAGTAAGTGCTGTGAAATTTATACACAGGGAGGCCCCACGGAATCCAGGCAGTTAGGCTAGGAGAGTCAGAGTTTCAAAAACCACCAGCAACACAGGTGTGAGTCTCCCAAGCAGTGGAGGAGGGTTGGCTGAGTTAACTAGTGGCTTCCATATTTGCCTAGCAAAAGCAAAATACTCTCTTATTACAAAGTCCCAAGCAGGACTGTAACTACAAGTGATAACAAATCACAGAAGCGGCCTTTTCTTGAGCCCTTATCTGGCACTAGTTACTTTCATATATGTTATCTTATGGAGACCTCACAGCGGCCTGTAAGAGCAATACAATTCTCTCAGATTCATAGTAGGTGAGACGGAGAGTCAGATTTGAACCTAGGCTCATCTGTTCCCAAAGATCTACCCTCACTCTCACTATACAGGTCTCGGGCACCCTCACGGATAGAGGGCAAGGGAGCCACTAGATAATTCTTTCTGTGGGTGTCCTTTGCTCCTGTCAAATTGATAACTTTAAAAAAATTTTCAATCATAAATGCTATATTTTTATTTTTTTGTTGTTGAGGTAAGATTGATTTAGAACATTATTGTTGAGGCAGTCTGAGAGCAGGTGGGAAAAGAATTTCCAGGCACAAACGGCAGAAAGGAGTGTGTTTATTTAAAAAAAAAGAGCAGAGATAAAGTGGGCACTTCGAGTGCAACAGGCTGACAACTCCTGACAAGCCAGGGAGAGCTGACCGCTTTCGTGAGTTAAGAGCTGATTTGTATAGCCTCAAGACAAAGACAGTTCCTGCTGGGAGGTTGGTGTTAGGTGATTGAGGCACGACAGGGTGTTTACTGGAGGGGGCATCTTTGCCTAACTGGGAATCAGGACGCTTGTGAGTGATGATCAAGGGGACTTTTGGTAAGGTTACAAAGAGGCCCGGTTGGCTTTGGTAAGGTTACAAAGGGGCCCGGTTGGCTTTGGTTCTGGGCTCTGCTTCTGTGGCCTTGGTACAAGGCCTCGTACCTGTGGCCTGCAGCAGTCCTCAGCAATTACATCAGCGTCGTGTGTACAACACTGGGTTTCACATCTCTCTAAGTCCTACATGTGCTCCCCACCAAAATTTAGTTTTCTCCACAACCTTGCAGCTCATCTCCTTTACCCTTTTCTCCCTTCCCTTCCCAACTCTTCCTTCTCTGGTAACCACTACTCTTGTTTTCTCCCCTTTACTAACCCTTGATGGTATTATACTAAGTGAAGTGAAGTCACTCCATCATGTCTGACTCTTTGCAACCCGGTGGGCTCCTCCGTCCATGGGATTCTCCAGGCAAGAATACTGGGGTGGGTTTCCATTTCCTTCTCAGGGGATCTTCCTGACCCAGGGGTCAAACCTGGGTCTCCCGCATTGCAGGCAGATGCTTTATCCTCTGAGCCACCAGGGAAACCTATACTAGGTGAAATAAATCAGATTGAGAAATACAAATACTGTAGAAATTCACCCACACATGGATTATAAAAAACTAACCAACAAACAAATGAACACATCAATCCCCTTGAGATTTTAACCACCACCCCCCAGCCCCCTGCCCACTGGCCCTGGAGAAGGGGATGGCAACCTACTCCAATATTCTTGCCTGGAGCAGAGCCTGGCAGGCTCTAGTCCATGGGGTTGCAAAGAGTCGGACACAACCGATTGACTCACACACCTTTTCCCATTTGTCAGCGTCTAGGTGGCGTTCACACCGTGGCAGCCCAGAGGTTTCTGACTTACAAGCAAGAGGAAGAACGGAAAATGCTCAAGGAACTACAGACGTTGTCTTCAGACTACAAACGGGCGGTGGACTATAGAAGGCAACACACCCCTCCTTGTGCCACCTGTGGGCCTCTGGGGAAAATGTGGACGGCCAAGGTGATCGTGTCCCCGGAGGAGTTCAGGATGCCCCGGCGGGAGAGGCTGAATGTCAGCAAGCACATAGAGCGTATGCAGCTGGCGAGAGCCCTGCGGAGCAAGCAGCTCCTACCCTATGTCGAAAGGTTTATGGGCTCGTCGCTTCTGCCTGCAGGGGGCCTGGGCCCCATGGCAAGGGCCAGGGCTGGGGAAGGCCAGGATGACGGCAACACCGATGACAGCAATGACGTCCATCAAAAGGGGAGAGGCGAGGCGGAGAGCAAAACCTCCAAAAGACAGGAAATAAAAATGAACGTCATTTTCAAGTCAGAAGAACCCCAAAAAAGCATACCGTACCATCCAAATGATCTAAAACCATTCCTCCCTGCAAAGAAAGTGGAAAGGTCCATCACTGGCTTAACAAACAGAAGTCTTTTGCACGTGTCAGAATTTCCTGGAGACCTCATGCTAATGAATCAGGATTTCCTGTCTCGGGGAATCTACCCCAGTTATGCATCGCAGGCCACCCGTCTGGAAGGAGAGAAGGCCTGGAAAGAGTACATGTGCAAAGTTGCTTCCCATCATTATTAAAATTTTATTTATCTCCATGGTAACCCAGCCTCCTGGTCCTTCTTATTCCTGCAGCTCTGCCCCAGGTGGCTTCTCTCTTTTTCTTTTTTTTTTTTACTTTAAAAAAACTTTTCATTTTTAAAAGTTTTTATTTTATATTGGAATGGGGTTGATTAACAATATTTCAGGTGTACAGCAGAGTGATTCAGTTATATATATTAATATTTTTTCGAGGTTCCCTGGTGGCTCAGCTGCTTAAGAATCTGCCTGCCATGAGGGAGACCTGGGTTCGATCCCTAGGTTGGGAAGACCCCCTGGAGAAAGGAAAGGCTACCCGCTCCAGGATTCTGGCCTGGAGAATCCCATGACTGTCTAGTCCAAGGGGTTGCAAACGAGTCAGGCACGACTGAGCAGCTTTCACTCCCATGTTCTTTTTTGCTCCCCAGGTGGTACAGTGGGAAAGAATCCACCTGCCAGTGCAGAGACAGTCCACGGATCACACTAAGTCAGACACTTCTGAAGCAACTGAGCATACGCACACACACACACACACACACACACACAGAAAGCAAGTGTAAACTCTGCAAGGCCTTGTGAGTCCTTCAAAAGAAGCCCCTACTGAGCACGGATATCACCAGTGGTAGAATACGCCACATGTCCAGAAGGGCCACATGGACTGGTTTATATTATGGGGGGAAGGGCAGGGAGAGAAGGGACCTTCTGAGATGGGGCGCTGGGTTCTCACCTGGCCAGTGTGTGGTCTGGGGCTGGGCATCTGTGTGAGAGACAAGGAAGGTTAGATCTAAAGCACAGATGTGTCCAGCTGGAATCAAAGCTGAAGCAACTTTGAGAAATAGACTCTGGGCTGATGTTTTTCGTGATTCCTCTGAGGAGTCACTGTCAATGTCATCATGATCTTTCTGACCCATGTCATTTTGGGAACACCCAGATGCCAGGCCATTGCCCACATCAGTGTGGCCAAAGGCTTTCTGTCCACATGTTTGAAAGCCACAGCGCCTCCTGTGACAGCCGGAGGTCATTACAGCAACATTGCCCAGGACTATCAGTCAGTCTCCCTCAGGTCTATGACAACCCATGGTCACCCCGGAGGTGCTAGGACTCTGGGCTGTGCACGAGTGCCTGGAGCGTCTCCGTGGGGCTCTGCTCCAGACAGCCATGCCCTAGCCGGTCACCAGCATTCCATTTGGCACCTGCCTGCCATCCCCACACCCTTGAATCATCAAGAGGCTTCATGATGAGCTGTTTACCCAGGAATTCTTTTCTCTAAGTGGATGCTAGGGAAAAGCAACATAATACACCAACTGAGGTTAAACAGCGCTGCCCAGGAGAAGGAAAGCTCACGTCAAGTCTGGAAGGACACAGACCCTTCCTCACATAGATGACATCTTCTGTCTCAGCATCTTTTCTGGTCTGTGTTTGGCTTAGCCTACAGTTGAGGGAAACGTGACTCCCATGTTAACACTGAAGACTGCCTGGAGAGAAATGCAGAGCCTCATTGGAACATTGAAAACACAACTCTGACCTTATCACTCATTCATTCATTTAAGAATTACTAGTAGGACCCTAAAGTTCGACTGCCGCAGTGGTACCCACTGAATAAATAAGCAACTGGTACTGTATACTTGACTTCCCTGGTGGCTCAGATGGTAAAGAATCTGCCTGCAGTGCAGGCGACCCAGTCTCCATTCATGGGATCGCCAAGAGTCGAATGTGACTGAGTGACTAACAGCAGCTGTATACTTAACTTTCACAGAGATCTATATGAGGCAAGTGAGCAAGGCACAAGGATGCAATGGTAGAGTCAGCCCTTCAGCTGAACTAGGATGTGCTTCATGAGGGACCCCGAGCAGCAGGCAGATGTGTCTGGAAGGTTGGAAGGATGGACTCCTGGCTGAGGGGACAGTGTGAGCAAAGGCTCAGAGATGCTCAAAGGTGTGCTGTGTCCAAAGCTCAGTGTGTGATGGCTCAGCCCGGAGTGGGGCTAGAGGGTGAAGACATTAGAAGGGAGGGAAAGTCAGGTGAAGAGGGGTTTGATAAAACTCTGCTAAGGTGGGTAAACTCTATGGACTGGTTTTCAACAGGAAGGGAAAAATGGAACCGGATTGTGGTTAGATGCCTATGCTGGATGGTAGGGTGTAAACTGGAAAAGATCCTAAAATCTACAATATCAACAAAGAAAAATCACCTTCAGAGAACTCACTTGAGGAAGAGAGATTCCAGTATGACTTTCTGGGTTGACCTCAACAGGATGGTCCACACATATGGATTATTGTGCCTGAAGGAGTTGATGGTTCTCCCCACAAGTTCATGAAAAGACCCCCACACTCCCCCTCCTCTCTGGACAGAAGAAAAAGGACACGGAAGCAGTTCCAGGCTTATAAGGGGCTGTGCCACCCAGAGGCCACTGTGTTTCTGACCCTCCTAACTCCTGGTCTGATAAAATGCAACATCACCTGACTTGATGAGCCCACAAACAATGTGAACTTTATGTTTTACTCTCTGCAGGCCTTTAAAAGGGACCATGATGCAAATATAATTGATAGTTGGATGGTGGGAATCAGAAAACATTCAACATATCCTCACCAAAGATTCTTTATCCTCAAGCTCTTTGCTTGAAACTTGGCAGAGAGCCGGGCCAGCGTCTCATTGCTATGTCTGTAGAGGGTTTCCTTGTGCAGGCGAGGAAAATCATAAATAGACAGCACTCTTGTCCTGAGATAGACCTCAGACCAATGAGCACCCTCTGGGCATAAAAACCTTCAGGAGGGGTGTCAACTACTCTCAGTGATGCCTGGGGTCCCAACCCTGTGACACCAGGACTCACAAACTAAAAAAAAAAAAATCCAGACTCAGGTAAAGAGACTTTATTCAAAATGATTATAATGATAAATAGAAGGAACTAACCACAAGACTGGCAACAATCTGAAGCCCAGTAGTAAGGAATCTTTCTGCAGTTAGGTGACCGGGGGCTGGAAAGGATGGAGGTGACAGGCTGAGAGCAGCAGGTGTGATTAGACAGAAGATGGCTCTCCTTGTGGGCAGCTGATTCCAGAGGGTCTTCAAGGAATGTTGTTCTCTTTTGCAACGCTTCTCCACTCAGGCCTGAGCAGAGATCACTAAGCTGTGGGATGAAGGACAGGTTAAGTAGAGTTTAAGAAGCATTTTCTTCCAACTGACATGTGGGTGAAACTGCAGTCAATTATTAACGAGGAAAAAATACACTCTTGAGGGACTGTGCTTGGTTTGTTTTAGGTTACATATACATCTGGTCCCATCACTTCATGGCAAATAAATGGGAAAATGGTGGAAACACTGAAACAGACTTTATTTGGGGCTCCAAAATCACTGCAGATGGTGAGTGCAGCCATGAAATTAAAAGATGCTAACTCCTTAGAAGAAAAGTTATGACCAACCTAGACAGCATATTAAAAAGCAGAGACATTACTTTGCCAATAAAGGTCTGTCTAGTCAAGGCTATGGTTTTTCCAGTAGTCATGTATGGATGTGAGAGTTGGACTATAAAGAAAGCTGAGTGCCAAAAAATTGCTGCTTTTGAACTGTGGTGATGGAGAAGACTTGAGAGTCCCTTGGACTGCAAGGAGATCCAACCAGTCCATCCTAAAGAAAATCAGTTCTGAATGTTCATTGGAAGGACTGATACTGAAGCTGAAACTCCACTACTTAGGCCACCTGATGTGAAGAACTGACTGATGCTGGGACAGATCAAAGGTGGGAGGAGAAGGGGATGACAGAGGATGGGATGGCTGGATGGCATCACCGACTCAATGGACGTGAGTTTGAGTAAATTCCAGGCATTGGTGATGGACAGGGAGGCCTGGAGTGTTGCAGTCCATGGGGTCGCAAAGAGCTGGACACTACTGAGTGACTGAACTGCACTGATATATGCCTAAGGGATTTTAATATGATCAGGAAAGGAAATTTTATATTTGAGAGGAAATGATCATCTTGTCTAGATGTAAAGTAAAACTAGTAAAAGAATTTTCAAGTCAGATCTTCACAACTGCAAGATCTGGGGATGCAGAAAGGCTGTCATAGAACAGGTGGATGTTTCTGGAGAAGCTCACTAGGTCACACTGCCTCTGGCTCATCTGCTGAAAGTTGGGATTATTTCAACAGTCATATAAACACCAGACGCCCAACTTCCCTGTACCATGCACAGAGAAGGAGGACTTATTGCCCGGAGCCGCCATGGGAGATCCCCCCCATGACAAGGTCATGTGGAAGAGAACTGTTAAGCAAGGTTTCAGAACTCAAGGGGCTTCCTAGGCTTTCTCGAGCATCTACCCCAAAACCAGAATCTGTCTGTTTTACTGTTTCACAACTTTCCCCAACTCCTCTGACATTAACAGGGGGCTAACCCTGACCACTTTTCTCTGGAGAAAATCAACTTAGGGCTATAGCTAATAAGTCTCCTGGACATGAGAGGAATATTTCAAATCAAACCCCCTCTATTAGCATTCTAGCTTGCTTGGCAGGTTATCCAGACTCTTGCAGCTATGCATACAATTATTTACAGCCTCCCAACTGTGAGAAGCATGAAAAGCCTAAACATAGAGCCTTTGAAAGAGTTAAAAGTTATTAGAGTAGTGCTAGTGTTAATGTAGGATTTCATTATTAGGCCAATGCTTGTTGCAAAGTTCCCATATCTCTTATCCACTGTGCACCTGGGAATGCATTAGTTAACATAGTGAGAATGCTAGAAAAACATGTGTAGCCTTGAATTTAACCCTATCAAACTTTTGAGCTAATTGGTTCTTTCTTGTAACTCATTGCACCTTTATTCTGTGAAAAACATAACTCTGTTTGGTATTTTCTGAGGCTGACATAGATTAGAAATATAAAGAAAAAACACTGAGGGAAAACAAGTTTTCTGGTTGAGCAGCCTTTATCAAAAGAGGGTCATAAAATGTTCACAGGCCTCCAAGGCCAGAAGATACTGTACACAACATCTTTTGTGGAAAAGATATGCAGAAAAATCATGGTTTCGATAAAGGCAATACTGCTGGAATGTTGGGCTGACTCTGTATGACCTTGCATCTTTCATTTACTCTATGTACAAAAAAGGTATATAAGTACCGTTTAAAAATAAAGCTATGGATCTCGCTCATCAAAGCAGCTTGATCTCCTCGTGTCAATCATTTTCCTCCTCTTACTCTCTTTTTCTGGCTAGTTCCCATCTGGAGTACAGAGATCCGCCGTGTCAACTTATTTGCCTGGGTTTCTAAGACCTGAATGGGAAGGCGCCCTGCGCCTTCACTCCCCCGGGAGACCGGGAGGGCACCTGTGGCCTCACGTAGACAGTGCAAGTCTCTTGTCTTGAGACTTTATTGATTTTCTGTATAAACCAAGGAACTCCAGCCTCTTTTCTTCTCTCCTCTAGTTTCTTATCTACAACATTCTTATCTATCTCTCTCTCTCAATCAATCACCGACGCCGTTTCTCCTTCGGGTTTCCCTGGATCCTGCGGGGGCTGGACCCTGGCAACTTATCAGCAGGTGCCTGCCTCCTTTTACCTACCTTGTGGATCCTGAAAGTATAAGACTTCATAGGAAGAAGTTGGGTGCTCAGGCTTTCTGATGTACTTGACTGTCATGGTATTGCCAGAAGATCTATATTCCAGGAATGAACCTTCACAAACCTTCCCTAAGACAGAAGATCCTGGCAGCCCATCTATAATCTCCAGGGACTCTTTAGCACAGTTGAGGCTGTTGGAGCAGAGGGAAGGGCAGGCATCAGCCTTTGGAATCGCGGTCCCTCCGGCAGGCAGCCTCCCCTGTCCAGACCCAATGCAGTCACAGAGCTTTGTGCACCAGACTTCCCAGGCATGGTGCCCACAGGGAAGGAGACTCACCCTTCTGGAGGAGGGGGTGGTGGTCACCCAGGACCCTCCCCACACCAGGACTGCAGGTGACTCCTTGCCTCCTGAGCAGCCCCACTGATGGGGCTCAGGGAAGCCCACCCAGGACTCTGGGATCAGGAGCCACTGGAGGGCATAGTATAGTCAACCCTGAGGACTGTTTGCTTGGGCAACAAGAATGGAGTCAGGTGAGGGCCAGACATGCGTGTGTGACTCCACTCCTGCTTCACCCTCTGCACCCCTAGCACAAGGAGCCCAGGACCCCTGATTAGCCTCCAGGATCTGCAGAGGCGAGAGGGGCTTCCAGCTCTCCCTGCTGCGGGCAAAGTGCACACACAGGTTGTCACACTCCTGCTGAGGTCTCCATCTCCTCCTCCTGCCCATCAGACCTGACCCCGCCCTGCCTTCCTCTCTCAGCCACCAGCGTGTGTCCCACCCAGGAGGGAGCTTGGAGCCTCTCTGGGCTAAAATGAGACACGGAAGGGACATCTCACAAGGACACACACTCAGCTCCCTCTATACTAGCTCACTCTTGGATGGACTGATTCCTTCCTAGTCCCATATCCAAAACTGGTCTTGGAGAGGGTCAAAGGGACAATAATGAAAATTTTAAGAATAATCTATCCCTCTGATCCTAACAGAAATGGTGATGTAGGAAATGCCTGCCTCCTTCAGCCCTGGCGTGTGGTTTCGGTAGATGGTCTGAACCCTGCTGCGAGGCAGGTATTTCCAGGTTGTTCTCCTCACCCGGAGCAGCTCCTCCGCCTAGTGGAGACCTGACCCTGTGGAAGGTCTGGAGGGACAGGGCCGTGTCAGTCACAAGACAACATCACCTGTCTCAGCCACCACTGTGGACTATATATCACTTGGTCTGCAATTGGTGGAAATGTGGCTCCTGTGTTAAATCTGTGAAGAGTAACCTACTATAGAAATGCTGCAACTTATTGCTGCGTTGACAGTGCTTTCTGTTGCAGTATTATTCATTCTGTCTTTTAATTGTTCATTCAGTCTTTCATTCACCCATGCACCCACTAGTTGAAAAATATTTCTTGACAGCCAAAAATAAGACTCCCGTTCTCGTAGGCACAAACTCAGACGTGGGCAGGAATGGTGAGTGCATCGTTGCTCAGTCATGTCCAACTCTTTGAGACCCTATGGCCCCCAGGCTCCTCTATCCGTGGGATTCTCCAGGAAAGAATATTGAAATGAGATGCCATTCCCTTCTCCAGGGGATCTTCGCAAAGCAGGTAATATATGGGGCACAAATGTGAGAAAGATCTGCCCAGCTGTGGACAGAGTCAGAGCAGGGGTTTCAGGTGTGATGGAAAACTTCTTCCTCCAGTGAACTCGTGAACTAGGAAATGAGGACCCTAAGCAGCAGGTGGTGAGTCTGGGAGAGGTGGAAGGTGCCTTCCAGGCAGAGGGGACAGTATGAGCAAAGGCTCAGAGCTGCCCAACAGTCTGGTGGGTCCACAGCTCAGTGTGTGCTGGTTCAGCTCAAAGAGTGGGCAGAGGGGAGGAGAGGTTAGAAGGGAGGAGAGATCGGGGTCCCCTGGAGGGATCTGAAAGCCGTGCAAGAAGGGTCAGCTTTATGCAGAGGGCAGGGGGCCATGCAGGTCGTCAGCAGGAGTGAGCTGAGCTGGGGTCAGGATGTGTCCGGATGTGTGTGCTGGGTGGTGCGGGGGAAACGGGAAGGGGCAAAGAGGGACACCTTCCCATAAAACCACAACACCAGCAAAGAGCGCTCAGCTGCGCACTTACTGGAGATGCTGGATAGACACCCTAGCTTGGTACTGTGGTGGCATCTGGATAGTCCAGACACAGTTCGTTTTCGGTCCATAATAGGTGGCGATCACTCCAGACTCCTCTTTGAGGATTCCCCCGCAGTTAGTATTTCCTGTAACAGAAGAAAGGATTCCAGTCTCCCAGAAGCTGCACCAGGCCACTGGGCTCTGTGCCGCCCCTCGCCTACCCCACCGCAGGTGGTCCTGACTCCCACTCTCCAACCACAAACAGACATCCACCATCCAGTCTGAGCACCCAGGATTATGTGGTTTTCAAGGTTTTACTCCTTCCAGAATTTGAAAGAGATCCATACCCTTTACTGCAGTTTGTTTTGATCCCTGAAAAATATAAGAGTTTAATACCTTGTCGACAAAAACGTATTGTTTGTCAAGTGAGAATGAAAGTCACTCAGATGTGTCTGACTCTTTGTGACCCTCATGGACTACACAGCCCATGGAATTCTCCAGGCCAGAATACTGGAGTGGGTAGCTGTTCCCTTCTCCAGAGGATCTCCCCAACCTAGGGATCCACCCAGGTATCCCGCCTTATAGGCATATTCTTTACCAGCTGAACCGCCAGAGAAGCCCATTGTTTGTCAAGTGAAGATAAAACAGCACCTTCATCATTGGTGTTTTGATCAAATGAGTTCAAGTTTTACCTGGACCTGAAAATCCTAAGGAAATCAATCAATCACCGACTGATCAATCATCAGTCACTCAATCAATCATCAATCACTCAATCATCTATCAGCCCCCGCATCAGAGGGAAACTTTTCTCTTTGCCCAGCACCCCTCTGATGCCGACACACCCTCTGCCTGGAGGCTCTCATATCTGACACTGGACACGGTGATGCCTCTCAGCCCTCCAGGCTCCAGGCCCCTCCATTAAAGGTGGCTCGGGTGTCCTGGGACACCTATGCTATGGAGAGGTGGTCCCATTCCTGCCTCATGAGGTTGTGCAGGCAGGAGGGCAGGGGAAGCTCCTGAGTTGTGGAGGTGAGGAGGGGAGGGGAGAAGGAACAGGGTGGGAGTCGTAGGAGGTCAGGGTATGGGACCCTAGGGATTGTTAAGACCAAGGCTGACGGTCAGCTTTGGAAATGCCAAGTTCCTTTAACCAAAAGGTAAAGTGACACCAGTGTTTGCAGGAGAGGCATCTGAACTGAAGCCCTAAAGCACTTCTCCCTGTGAGGAGCATAAAATGGTAAAAGCATTAAGACTGTACTTACGGGGGAGCCAGTCCATTGAATCCACTGTGGCTGGAAAGACATCAAAAGAGAACAACAAATGAAAAGCTGGAAGTTACTGAAGTGTCAAGGCTATGGCACACACAGTGCCCACCCTGTGAGGAGGGGCTGCGTTTCCAGGGATCGTGCTGGGCGCACAATACTTGGCTGCCCTTGTCCTGGAAGAGCTGGGTCCTGCAGGGACAGAGCAGAAAGGAAGTCTGGTGCTTGGCCTTCAAGACTTGCTCATTCAGCTGTGACCGTTTGTTTCTCAGGCCCACTCAGTGAAAATGAATGTTCTGACTCTGGAGCCACAGTCAGACAAGTCAGCTCTCAGGAGGCTGAGTGGCTTCTCCAGTTAACCCGGGAGTTTCTGCTCGGCAGGTTGAACCTGCCATTTCCTAGGAAACCTCTCAGTCCTGGGCCAATCAGAACAGAGGGGCACTCAAAAATAACTTGAGTATTGCTTGTAATTTTTCAATGAGACCAATGATGAATTTGCTTTTGGTGTAAATACATGGAATAAAAATCTCAGCTGAGAAGAATGAGCATTCTTAATTTATGAAAGTTTCACCGTGTCAGGGAACTGAGTCAGGGGCCTGACAGCAATCACTGTTTTCTTTGTAGCTGTGGCTTGTAGTTTATCCTCAGGGCTTGACAAGTGGGCACAGCACAGCTCAGGAAACAGACTGGGGCCCAGTGCAGCTCGGGTGAGCGCTGGATGGCTTTAGACAAGATATTTATTCTCAGAAACCTCAGTCCATGCACCTGTAAACTGGAAATTTAATAATAACAGCCTCCTTGGTTCCAGAGGACAGTTCACACATACACAGCTCAGTGCCCAGCCCAGAGAGGCTGTCCACTACGCTCCCTGCTGCTGTCAACCTCCCGCCACATTCATTTCCTTTCCCATAGACACCGCTTTCCTCAGTAAATCGAAATCAACAAGCGCTCCGGGAGCTAGGTGACCATAAATGTCAACCAGGACACGGGGTTCGTCTCCAGCTGCCCGTCCTGAGTACCGAAGAGGCACAGGATTGGGGGCCACAGAGGAAACCTCCCCACCCTCCATGGATGGATGGGGCATCCATCACATCGGCTCTGGAAAACAACAAATCGAGGTTTCTCTGAAAGCAGATCTCAAGGGCAGAATCACACGTCTTCCCATCATGGACCCATACATCCAGTGACCTCCTCTGATTTGAATCTGAGGTCCCAGCTTTGAAGCAGGGGAACAAGGAGCCCCAGGTAGGAGTTCACCCCCAAAACATGCTGCCTTGATCTGTTGATTTGAACTGATGGTGCTTGAGAAACAGCAGAGGCAGGAAAGGCTCTGATGGACTTGTTTCTACCTATAAGCTGCCCGCAAAGTGTCCCAGGAGCAGAGCTCCCCTTCCCCACCCCCACAGCCCCAGACCAGGGAGACGGGAAGGTCCTGATCACAGGAGACTGGGATAAATGCTGAGAAGGATCTGGGCTCACACACTGACAGCACAAGCCTGTCCTTCCACCCTCTCGGCTCCTGGTCATGAGCACAGTTGCCTGCAGGGGAGCAGGGGAGGAGAGTGTGGGTCGATGAAAGGAGGAGCTGGAGCAGAAAAGCACAGAGAAGGGGACGGGACAGAGTAAGACCCACAGAGAGAGCAAGGAGGAAGAGACAGGCTTCCCTGAAGGCACGGCCATCTCGTCTTTCCCTCCAGCACCGAGAATCCTCATGGGTCCCTCCGTGTTCAGTGCAGGCCCGGCGCCCAGCCCCCTGCAGGGCTAAGACACCACCCCTGCCCTCGTAGGACATCCTCAGCCCTGCTGGGAGCTGCTGCTCCTGCGGGTCATCTCAGAGCTCGTGTTGCTGCCATGTCCCCATCCCGGGGGCAGAGGCAGAGCATCCACCTGTCCTGGGGCTTCTGCATGGGGCCCCTGCTTCCCCCGGATGCCACCCTCCAATCAGGTCCAGCTAGGGTCCCACCTACAACACTCACACCATCACACTTCCAAGACCCCTGCAAAGCTCACCACGTCTGGTTCACCTCCTCCAGGTCTGGCCTGAAGGCTGGCTGTCCCGCAGGGCATCCCAGGGGACACTGGCTAAAGCAGAGGGGGCCCAGGGAATGCATGCCAGAACAAGGACGGACAGGCCAGAAAATGCTTAAAAATCATTGCATACTCAGCCCTGGGTCATGGCCATGCTGCTGGACCCTCCTCCTCCAGGCCAGGCTGAGGGTGGCATCTCCTTGGAGGAGGGCAGCTTGCAGACCCTCTTCTTGGGCAACAAGCGGACTGCACAGACTCTCTAGGTTGAACAGGAAGCAGAGAGGCCTGGGGGCAAGGGGCTGGGGCCCAGGCTTTACCTGTGCTGAGCAGCAAGGCCCAACGGATGACGCTGGACAGCTTCATCTTCGCAGCCTGGCACCAGCCTCAGCACTGAGCCTGGCCCCGGAGGCCTGGGGCTATATACACACAGCAGCTGATGCCTGACCTCCTCCTCCCCTGGAGCCCCACCCCGCAGGGCTGCGGGGGGGCCCAGGTTCTCCAGAAGGGAGGAGCCTGCTGCTTCCCCCTTGTCTTCGTCAGAGACTTTCTGTGTCCTTTCCCACCCAGACTGGGGAGTGATGGCCTGGTCTCTCCCTCTCCTGTTTTTGTGGTCCTCGATGAAGGCTGGCAAATCAGCCACAGACCACCAGGATGCCCTGTTTGCAGGGCCCTCTTCCCTGGGGCTCAGCTGCAGCGTGTCCACCTCTAGTTACTTCGTAAACCTCAGTATGACTTGGATGGAGAGGAACTGAGACCCAGAGAGACCAAGGGACTCGCCCACATCCCAGGGCGCCAGTGGCAGACGCAGGACCAGTCTGACGTCCCGGCTGCCTGGTCTTAAGAGCCCTCCTGTGTCACTCAGGGCAAAGGCAGGTAAACAGCCCCTGTCTGCTCCAGGTGCGGGTCACGATTGGTGGGGGAGCCAGAGTACATAGCCTGTGTGTGGTGTGTCCACAAGGGAGAAAGGTGTGCACATGTTGGCATTTATTCAATGCTTATACCAAGACCCACATGGTTCAGACTAGTGTGGGTATTACAGTTATGAGAAACCAGAAGAGCTCCTTGTTGAAAACATGCATCAGAATCTCAACATGTGGAGGATATATAAGCCAACTTTCTACCAGGTGTTTATCCAAAGAAATGAAAACATGCCCACACAGAATACTGTGTATGAATATTCATAGTTGCCTTATTCTATCAAAGAGTGGTAAAAACCCGAATGTCCATCCATCCATCGTCGAATGCATCAATTAAACATGGTCTGTCTATACAATGGAAGTCATTCGTCCACTTAAAGGAACAGCAGGCCAATTGCCTTTCAAGGACCATTACAATTACACACCAACCAGGAGAACACGATGTCCATATTCCTGAAGGTAAGCAAGTCTGAATTTTATTAAATTTTTCAGAATTCCTTGCAAATTAGAAACGTTCATAAAACATCTTTTAAAATGTGCATTTCTCCAAATTTCAGTAAGTTTGGTCTCTTTTCTGCATGTCTTTAGCTCAACTGTAGGCCTTTGGTGAAATGCCTGTTCATGCGTATCTTTGGGCCAGTTTCTATTACTATTGCATCACTCATTTTTCCTTATGGGTTGTAGAAACTTCCTGTTCTAAGTCATATCTTTCTTTACAGAAGTCCTAATGGGTTCACAGTGGGGGAAACATTCCACCTCAAGCAGAGCCCAGGGAAGCTGCCTGAGCCATCTGGTCACTCAAGCTCTCCTGAGGAGGAGGCTGATTAGACAGGGTCTCCCTCTCAGAAAACAATGCTGGTTCTGCGCTAGTGGTTAAGCTCCCTGGTTGTGACTATGATAACATGCAATAATTCCTCACAGTTCCCCTTCCATCTAGAATCTCTCTTTCTTCATCATTTCCAGATTCCTTTCATAGTCCAGAACACACAGAATGCTTCCTGGCCCTGGTCTGTGGAGATGTCAAGGAGCTGCCCGTGGATGGAAGTGCCTGGATGGAGGGAATGCAGGAACCATGGAAGGAAGGCAGTTCCTCATCTTACATCCCAGCCCAAGCAGCCTGTCTTCATCCTACGTCATCCCACATCAGGCCCGCTGTCCTCCTCTGCAGTGTCCATGCAGGGCTGTGGCTGCCTGAGGGGTGGGGCGGGGAGTCTCTTCTCTAGGGGCACTCAGGAATCAAAGTCTTAGGTTCCTAAATTCACAACACCCTCTGGAGAAAATTTATGGGGTAACAGCAGCTCTTGAGGACTTCCATCCCTCAGGTGGTTGTCCCAAAGCTCATACCTGGTTTCTGAGGTTTCTAAAGAAGCCTGGTCGCCTTGCTTCCAGCCCCTTCCCTGTGGACTGTTCCACTGCACACCTCTCCTCTCCTCTCCATGAGATGCACCGGCTGTCTGCACCTGGCTCAAAGACCCCCTAAGTACCTCCCGCTCCATCAGAGCTTCCCAGTACTCTTTCTAGACCATCCCATGGATAGGCATTGTCTCCTTCTCAGTGATCATGATTTTATTCTCAGGGAGGAGCTGAAGGGTCTGCTGGGCGTTTTGTAAGCCACCTTCTTGGAACCACAGGTTTATTTGGTGTCTGGTCCCCTTGCATGTGCCACAGGCCTTGGGAGAAGCTGACCCCAGACCCAGCTCCAAGAACTGGCCTCAGTGATGAAGGAGGTGGTGTGAGTGTCCCCAGGAAGCTCCCCATCCTGGCGATGGTGCAGGAATGAGCATGTCCCCAAGTGAAGGGACAGGGGAGTTTGGGCTGCAGGGGAGGTGGGAAAGGTCTGCTCTACATCCTCCCAACTGAGGGTGAAGCCAAGTCACAAGGGAGGCAGGGCAAGATGGTGGTGGGGCCACCAGTCCAGAGCCACTGGGGAAGCTCACCCCAAAGCCCCCCCTCCCTTCCAGCTCCAGGAGGCACTGTACTTGTGGTTGAAGGTGTTTGGGATGGTGTGTCAGTCTCTTGAAGGAGGAAATATCCTCACCCCTTCAAGGTGCCATGAATCCCAGAACAAAAAAGTGTTCCTAAAATTTCTTAGAGAGTCTTAAAAAAAGAAAAACATTCTATCCCCTTTTTGAATCCCCAAGCTGGCAAACCTGCTCCAGCTCTGTTTTTGTGTGTGTGTTTGTGTGGAGTAAAAGCAAAAATTTCAAATCCTGCAGCAGAAAATTGACCAAGGGTGATGCCAGCCATTCTGTATTGCTCGTAATGTAATGGAATTCCTTCCAAAGACTCATCAGTAAAGAAGCCATCTTGCTGGATGTTTTTCATAGCTGCATTTTATGATGTTAAGCTTGTACCCGTCAGTGAGTGGTTCCTAAGAGTTTTATTTGACATCATTAATAGTTACAGAATTTTGTTTCATTTGTTTTGAATCTATTGATGTGTCATTATAGATTTTATGTTTTTTCTGTTAACCTGACAAGTTCCTCTAAATAGTTTTCTGGTGTATCGTTGTACTCTTGGAATAAATCCTTATGCTTTACAAATATTATCGCACTACTAAGTTCAGTTTCTAAAACTGCATTCTATTTCATTTTTGCTCTTATATTGACCTCTATGTTCTTGAATTAGATTGCATGAAGTTTTCTTTCCTGTACTGTTCTTTCCCATTACTCGTATCAGATTATACTTACATCAGATTATTCTAAATTTATAAAATGAGCTGGGTACCCTTTTCACTTCCTCAAGATATTTTGGAAAAGTTAAATGTCATTGAAACAGTGATCCTCATTGTTAAACTCTCTGGAACTATCAACTTTCTGAAAAGAAATCTTCTCATTATTAATTCCTTTTTTTTGTTTTTTAAATTGTGAAAGTATGATAACATGTTTACAAGAGATTTGGAAAACGTAGAACAAAGTTTTGTATAGGTTATGTTCAGCTCAGCCTAGAATGGAAGGAACTATGATTCCCAAGTTAACCTGTGTGAAGACTGGCTGGAAAGAAATGTAGTACTTTATAGGATCATTGAAAATGCACGTGTGAACCTATACTCATTCACTCATTCACTCATTCACTCATTCACTCATTCACTCATT
>NW_024080517.1:0-7297 GCF_014754425.2 Oryx dammah
GCTCTTTACGTGAAAGAGTTGAAATCAACACTCCTTATTTCCACTTTTTACTGTTGACTGATAAGTGTGACTTACTTACGTTTCTGCACACAAGTGCCTCAGGAAGATGGTCTGTAAGCATCTTCTTCCGGTCTGTGGTTTACCGTCTTCAGGGCGGCCCCGTCTGCAGCAGAGTTTTCGGTTCTGATGAAGCCCCTTCTCTGGTTTTTCTTTCCTCATGTGCTTTTGGTGTCATTTCTAAGACGCCATTGCCTCACCTGAGGTCACAGAGATGTACCCTCATTTTTGTTCTAAGTGTTTTGTCGCCTTCTCCCTTGTGCTTGAGGCTCGGGTCCGTTTTGAGTTAGTTTTATGCACAGTTTCAGGTGGGGCCCAGCTTGACTGTTTTGTATGTGGACACACGTCGTCTAAGTGCTGTTTGGGCTCATCTTTCCCCCATTGAATTGCTTGGCACCATTTTCAAAAACGAATTGACCGTGACAGAGGGGCTGGTTTGTGGACTTGCACGTCTAGCCCCTGGATCCGTGTGTCTGTCCTGCTGGGTCCGCCCTGCCGTGACGACCGGGGCTCGGGTGAGTTCCTGGGTCAGCAAGTGCGGGTCCTCCAAACTGTTCTAATTTTGCAAGACGTTTCAGCTCCTGTAGGTCCCTTGCATCCCCAGGGCATTCTGAAGGGCTTAAGAATTCTGTGAGCTGCTCAGCAGGTCATTTGTGACAAAGTTAAGGACTGGCACCTGGTCTGCATGCCCGGGCCCTGTCACTGCCCACCTGGGGTGACATCTGGCGTCAGGTGCCGTGGGCACTGGCGTTGATCGGGCCTGTGGGTGTCTGCCCCGAGGACTGTGTGCAGGGCACAACCACCGGCACAGTGGTCAGGGTGTGGGCTGTCTGCGGGGGGAGCAAAGCCGCGTTTCAGTGGAGTCCGGGAGAGCCGCCTGCCCTGCAGGGACCTGAGTGTGGCTTATGTCCTGTGCGCAGCAGTTATCAGCAAGGAGCCCAGAGGGCCATGCGTATCTGTGGCCTCCAGAGTCCGCATGGCGAAGGCTCCAAACGCCCGAGCAGGCCATGGGACCACGCACGCGTGCAGCTAGGAGAGGGGCTCCCGAGCTGGATGGGCCACGCCCCAGAGCCCCAGCTGACCGCACATGCGCACGGCACGCACCTCGGGAAGGCGGGGCCCTGGGGCGCGTCACCGCCCACACCGTCCACCTCTGATGCAGCTCCGCCTTCCGAGCGGCAATTCGGGCCGGTTCTCCTCTCTCCTGGGAGAGCCTGGGTGAGGGAGGCTGCGAGACAGAGCCCAGCTCCTCCCTGCCCGCCGGCCCCAGGCCGGCGGACAGTCTCTCTGCTCCCGTCGCCCGCCCCAGCCTCGCTCCCCTTCACCGGCATCCTGCGCTTCCCTTGGTCTCCGGGCATTGGGGGTCACCTCCTGCCTTGACCTCGCCCCCGCCTCTGAGTAGCCCTTGCCTTCAGTCCAGCGCTGACTCAGGCCCGAGTCTGTGCCCCTGTCCAGTCGTCATCGGCGCTATCAGGGTGGATGACCCCGTTTAAGCTGAAAAATCCCAAGTCAGTGTGCGTTTACTACCCCTAGCCTCCTGAACATCGCAGCTCAGCCTGGCTGGCCTTATACGGGCTCAGAGCACTCAGGTCAGCGCCCAGTCGGCAGTCATCCGACACAGAGCCTCTTATAAGTCAGTGTTGACTTTATCAAATACTGAAAGTGGAAAAGGGCGCGTCCGGGTCCAGGCTGGGTGTCAGTGCGTCAGCTGTTCACCTTCGGGGTCGCGGGGCTGACCAGCAGCTGCGGCTGCCGTGCAGCATCGCATCGGAGGATCGGATCCCGTGTCGGCGGCCCGGAAAAGGTCCAGGTCAAAATCGGAAATACCCTCTCTGCTGTCTCTTTGTCACTTTCACACCCCTCTCAAGTCAAGAGACTCCAGCCGTGGTAGCTGGGGGCCGGCTCGATACTCGGTCCTCCTCGGTGAGTGCAGACTAGCGCCCGCCCTCTGCGCTACGGGCATCGGGCGTCGGGAAGAAAGCCCTGTGGGGTCAGGGCCGTGAGCCGCAGCCGGCGGCCCTGTCGATCAGCTCTGGGGGAGCCCGCATCACGCTCCATGGCGGCACCTGGCCCACCACTGGGTTAAGAGCTGTCCCCTCTCCCCTCCTGCCACAAGCCAGCTGATCTCCGCAGGCCAGGCTCATGAATTAAATGGGAAACAACAAGAGGAGCATCCTCGGACCTGCGTTGTGCTGTGCTTGGTCACTCAGGCGTGCCCAACTCTTCCACCCCGTGGTGTCGCGCACCAGGTTCCCGTGTCCATGGGATTCTGAGGGAAGAAGACTGGCGCGGGTCGATATGGCCTCCTTCGGGGAATCTTCCAGACCCAGGGGTCGAACCCATGTCTCTTCGTCTCCTACACTCGCAGGCAGCTGCTGTAACACCGCTTGAAGCCCTCGGATCCCCACAGATAAACGCAAAGACTCCAAAGCCCTTGACGGTGGCGCTTAGCAGCGCCATTCCAGCTGGATGTGGGGTTGTTATTTCCTATCTAGGCTGCTTTCGGGAGAGAGGCTAGTTTCAGGAGCTTTCACTGGGCTTTTCCATGATACTGTTATTAGCTGCTACTCCACAGGTCAAGGAACTAAGAGAATTCGACCAGATGCCAAATATTAATACATCCATCTTGGTTATGCATACAGCTGCCAGGGGGAGAAGCCGCCCCTGGTGGGTTATGTTGGGGGTCCACTGTAAGACGGCTGTGGGCCAAGTATCAGCTCACACCTGTATTCAGCAGCCCTCTGAACAGCCGAGCGTTTGCCCTCTCCTGTATGCAGACATGCAGGGAAGTGGCCGCGGATGCCTTCAGGAAGGGCTGGGGTATTGCTGCCGTGTACCCTTGCTTGGGCCTTCCTGGCCAAGAGCTTGCCCCTTCTTCAGCCCACAGGTCCAGGTCTGAGATTTGGAAATGAGGAAAAGAAATGCAACTCTCCATCCAGATGGCCGTCAGCCTGGAGCTCACGCACGTGCGATCTGAGTGTGTGCGTGCACGCAGGCACACGTGTGTGAGCACTGGCCATCCACCTCTGACCCTGAAAGTACCGTGATCGGTCGGACACCCTCAGCATCCCAGGGTCAGGTGGCCTGCCTGCCTCTCCAGCCTGGAGGCCTGTTTCCATGGTTATCCCCCCTTAAGGGTGGCTGAGTTAGGTGAAGTCAAGGCTGCCGCTGTCCAGGATCCCATCATGGCCTTTGGGGGACTCGGTCCTGAAGCAGATCCTCCTGAACTACACGCGAACCACAAGGCTTCCCCAGGGTGCCGTGTCCCCAACAGCTCGTTCCTTCTCTCCTGGCTGGAAGGCGCGTCCCTCGGGCCCTCCAGAAGAATGTGGTCATCTGGGGGGGTGGTCTGTGGGTCTTTACTCTTGAGTGTGCTGGCTGCTCCAGCCGCCCACGTCTCTGAGCCTTTGGCTCCATCCCAGCCTTCCTCTAAGGCTGTTCTGAACCTTCTGACCGCTCCACCTGGACCACCCTTTCTTCCAGGTTTCCAGATTGCAGTGTGTTAGGACGCACTCACGCCAGGGCTTCTGCAGGGAGTTAGCCCCAAGTTGTGCAGGGCAGACTCGCCCCTGTCCAGCCCCTCCCAGGCCTGTCCTGCCCTCTGGGCAAGCAGTGCCTCCCTCCACAGTATGTCCAGTGTCTGCCCACTGGGGCTACTCGTGGCTGCAGAGCCGGTGGGGCAGGGTGTGGGGGCGAGTGCTGTTTCATCTGCAGGAATGGGAGGGGTCCCTCTTCTCCACTGGGGTGGGGCCCTCCTGCAGGCTCAGGAGTGTGGGGCATCAGACTAATCTGCCCACTAGCGTCCTCTCAGGCCCCTCCCACGTCCGAGGCCCACTTCTTCCGTCAGAGCCTCAGTTGGATGCAGGAAACTTCGTGGCTGAGTTCAGCCCTCTTAAGTCCTGCAGCTTGGACATCTCGGCCTGGTCTCCCGCGAGCTGTCTGCACCTCCGTGCAGGGCATCTCCACGCTGTGCCTTGGGCTACTCCTTGGCTGCCCTGAGTCTGAGGCTCGGACACCCAGGGGCCAACCATGACCCCCCAGACCCACGGTCCCAGGGGCCCAACCACGACCCCCCAGACCCATGGTCCCAGGGCCATGGTCCCAGGGCAAACCCACCACCTGCAGCCTCTCCCGACACTCCTGAGGGTCTCAGTAACCAGGGTTTCGCATGCCGGGGACCTATGACATGCCTTGGATCTGGCCACTGTGGGACCGACTCCAGTCCCCAGCCTGAGGCTCTGCTTCTCGAGACCACCTCTGCCGCCTGCCTTCTTAGGCAGGTCCTGGAAGCAGACCCTCAGCTGGGTTTGTGACCAGGAGGACCCAGTGTGTGTAGGGGGGTGTGAGGAGTGGCCCGGTGTGGCTCCTGGACGAGTCTGGCTCTGCAGACCCTGCGGCCGCCCCGAGATGGGGGTCAGGTGTCCCTCTGTCACTAAGTGGGGGTCACCGGGAGACCCCAGCCCCCGCGCGCTCTGGTTGCCTGGGGGAAAGTGGGCTCCTCGGAGCCAGGGCGGGATAAGGCAGGCATGCGGGAGGAGCAGGCCGGGGATGCCTGGGAGCGTCCCTGCGGGGTGTGCGGGACGCTGGCAGGCACTCACTCCGGTGTCTTTCTAACAGGAGAATGACTACCTTCAGGACTGCCTCGATGCCATCCAGCAGGACTTTGTGATTTTTAACAGAGAGAAGTAAGTGTGCGTGTTGGGGGCTGGTCACGGGGGCAGAGAGGAGTTTGGGGAGTGGGGCCGAGGCTTTCTGGGCACAGCAGGCACATGGTCTCAGCGGGGCTGGGAAGCCTGACTCCCGCCCTCCTCAGAAGTCCAAGCAGCAGCCCTGGGGGGTGGGTGGAGGGAGGCCCCTGTGCAGACTTGGGGGGGAGGGGCTCCTCGGCACTTTAAGGGCTAAGCTTGGGCATTTTCCACTAAAGGGCAGAGTCTCTGGGGCAGACCCTGGGCGCACCGCCCAGGTGAGGGGCCCCAGCTATTACATCAACCTGAAACCCTCACTCAGCCACTCAGGGGCCGGGGCAGGAGGGACAGGGCTTGTGGGCAGGGAGATACGACAGCCTCAATGCCCTGAGCCACCTGCTCTGATGGACCAGGGAGGCCCAGTGCTGTGGGGCCTGGGGGAGGAGGGGCCGGGTGAGATGCAGAGGACTTCCTGGAGGAGGCGGCCCTGGGTCTAAAAGCTGAACAGGGCTCACTGCTGCTCTGTCCTGCCTCAAGGTCCAGGATGACATGTGGACCCTGGTTTAGGACACTGGCCACCACCCTGGAGGTCAAGGCCTGGGTGGTAACAGGACTTGGCCAAGCACTTTGTTCCAGAATTCCTGACCTGCCTCCTTTTAGCTTCTGGCTGGAAACCAGCTGAGACCCACCAGCCTACTGCCCCAAGCCCCAGGGCTGTGAAGAGCCCACAGAGGGGCCAGCTGGATGCCCCGTGTGCCCGCAAGCCCCGCTGAGCCAGTGTGGCCAGAGAGGCTTCTGCCCAGGCGGAGATGCCCAGGAGTGGTCCGTGTGGAGCTCCAGGCCGTGTTCCTGAGGGGGTGCACCCCGGGAGTCCCCGGACAGGCCCTGGGCCAGTGAGCCGCATCCCGGGCTGCTGGCAAGGCTGCATAAAGCCCCCATGTGTCTCCCCAGGCTGAAGCGGAGCCAGGACCCCACGCCTGAGCCCAGGGACACAGCGGAGGCCTTGGCGGACAGTGAGGGCGTGCGCCCAGCCCTGCCTGCCTGCAGCGCCATCTGCCCCTCAGCCGAGAGCAGCTAGGCCACCCCTGCCCACTGCCTGTGGAGTCAGCTCAGGCCCCACTGGAGACCTGGGACCCCCAGAGGGACGGGGCGGCCAGAGGCCCAGCGTCAACTTTCCCAGGGAGCTGCGCAGCATGTCCAGGCCCAGGCCCAGGCCCAGGCTGGCGGCTCCAGGCACCCGGCCGGACGACACCGGATGGTCTGACCGCCGGGTCTGCCCTCTGGCCCTCGGGGGCATGTGGTGTCAAGAGGTTGCCGTGTGGCTGAAAGTGGGGGGCACAGAGGGTGGGCGACCCCCACATGATGGTGGAGGGGGCCACAGCCCCCGCCCAGGCTCTCCCAGGGGCCTCTCGGGTCCTGCCCCGCCCGCTGTACATAGGCAGCCACCACCGCTGGGGCCCGGGGCCTGCCCGGTTCTTGTCCATCGCGGGGGATGGGCACGGGCCTGAGAGTGTTTTATAGACGCGCGTTCTGGTCGTTTCTGCCGTGTTTCTGTATAGTTTCCACCTCTGAGAAAAACAACATGAGAACCTCCTGGTGTCGGCTGGTTTGCATGTTTCCTGCCTGCTGCAGGCAGAGAATGCTCGTCCGTGACCCAGGGCGTTCCTGCCGGGCTGGAGCCTCCTGGAGCTCCGGTCCTCGGCCTGGGGAGGATGCCCATCTCCTGCCCCAGAAACCCTGAGGCTGCTGTCGGGTTGGGGTGGAGGTGCGGCCTGCTGGGGGGCAGGGGCAGAACCTTGAAAACAGCGGGGACCAGAACGCCCCAGGTTGGAGCAGCTCACGGGGCCCCCTCACCCAGGGTGGGGAGCCCACCTGGGGCCCCAGGGCACTGGGGTGCCCGGGTTTGGAGGCGGGCAGTGCTGTGGGATGCCCGGTGGTGGCACCAAGCCCCAGAGGCTCTGGGTGGAGGCCTGGTGGTGCCGGAGGTGGGAGCCAGGCAGGGAGGCCTCGAGCCGCGCGGAAGAGAAGCTGTGTTTCGTGTGTGCCTGTGCACACCTCAGGCGCGTTTTGAGGCCCTAGGGGACAGCGTGCCTGTGTCCTGAGTCAGTGGCTGGCCTGCGGGTGTGGCCTGGCCCCCTGACCGCCTTGTCTGTCCCTGGGGAAGGGGACGCTGGTCTCAGCACAGCCCAGGAGTCCAGCGCTGAGGCCATAGGGACCAAATCAGCCTGAGCAGACGGACCACAGGGCAGACCTTCCCGGGGGCTGCCCAGTCCAGCACAGGGTTCAGAGCCCCGGGTTCAAAGTGGGGCCGCGGCTGGGCATGGAGGCCGGGGCGCCCCAGAGGGGCTGGCCACGTGAGCGGGGCTGCCTGCCCTTCCTGGTGCTCTTAGGGTGGAGAGCGTCCCACAGCTGGGCATGGAGGCCGGGGCGCCCCAGAGGGGCTGGCCACATGAGCGGGGCTGCCTGCCCTTCCTGGTGCTCTTAGGGTGGAGAGCGTCCCACAGCTGGGCATGGAGGCCGGGGCCCCCCAGAGGGGCTGGCCACGTGAGCGGGGC
>NW_024080517.1:7397-15243 GCF_014754425.2 Oryx dammah
GCCACGTGAGGGGGGCTGCCTGCCCTTCCTGGGTGCTCTTAGGGTAGAGAGCGTCCCACACCTGGGGGACAGAGCTGGCAGGATTTTTAGGAGCAAGGCTGAGACCAGGAAGCCAGCCCAGCAGCTCCATCTTCTGGCAAGTTCTGGGGGCAGCGCCATCCGTGGGGCTGGATCAGAACCCCAGCCTGCTCTGCCTTAAGTGGGCAGCATGAGCTCCTCACACGCTGTACTGCCCCAAGCCCTGCTGGGCGGCTTGTGCCCACCAACTAGATCATGGGTAGGGGTCCTCCCAGCACCCCTCTCCTTCTGGGCGTCTGGCTGTCTGTGACCTGCAGGCCTGTGGGAGGCAGAGTCCCTGCCCACAGCTCAGACCCAGCCGGCCCTGCAGTGCTCTGGCGGTCTGGCCTCCTGGCCGTCTAGAGGCAGGACCAGTGCTGCAGGGTGTCCTCGAGGGTGCCACACACGAGCCCCTGGGGGATGGTGTAGGGGCAGAGAAGTCGGGGCTCTCCACACGCCAGTGGCTTCCAGTCCAGATGCCTTTAATCAGCGCGGTTCCAGGAACTGGGGCCGCTGGGCTGCGGGTGGCATGCAGGTCCCTGACTGCAGTGCCCTCGGCACACGGGACGGCTTCTCTAACCAACTACTGGGAACACACGGCGTAGGAGAAGGAAACACTCAGCTCCGGGCCCCTGGGGCCCCTGGAGGAGGAAGGGCTCTATGGATGGCGTGGGGGTCTGGTCCCTGGGAAGTCTGAGAAGTGCAGCTGCCCGCACGGCATCCCTGCGGGCCCCTGAAGTCACAGCAGCTCGGGCGGGGCTGGGATGGCAGCCGAGTCGGGCACGAGGAGGTCCCGGAGGTCCTGTCTCCGGAGGTCCTCGCCTTCCGAGACCCTCGTGTTTGGGGCCCCTGAGCTGCCCCCGCCAGCATGCCCAGCCCCTCTGCCCCCCCCCGGCAGTGAAACCTCGCCCATTCAGCCTCTCCCGCGGGGACTCCCTGTAACGGGCCGTGGGACCCCAAGGGGAGAGGTGCTGGGGAGGGGAAGGGAAGGCCAAGCACCTTTCAGAGTGGGTTCAAGGAAGGAAGGGAACAAGAAGGGGGCCGGCCGCCCGCGGCAGCACCTAGGACAGCGACGTGATGTGGGAGCGGCCGCCAGGGGGCGCCATGATCTTCTGGGCCGTGCGCCGCGCGATGTGGTCGTCGGCCTGCGAGCCTGCGGGAGGGCGGGGTGGAGGCCGCGCTGGGGGACGGGCAGACCCGCCGCCACACCCCAGGGGCCCGGCTGCAGACCCCACGCTCCCCGACCTGGCGGCTCCCCCGGGCAGGTGCGCCCCCACCGAGGCCTTAGACGAGCAGGCTGGTGAGGCAAGGTGTGTCTGCGGCCGGAGCCTGCAGGTCAAGGCCGGCCGTCCAGGAAGCCTGTGCAGAGGGGCACAGGCCAGGCCAGCCCCAGCGTCCCTCCTCCGGGTCTCGCCCTGCACGGGCCCTGGGATGAGAGAGGGCTGGCCCCAGCCTTCAGGACAAGGCTGGATCCCGGAGGCCGGCAGGTCAGGGGCTGGGTCGGTCCCCAGTGGGGCAGGGAGGCCTGGCTCTGTCTCTAGGGAGAGCCTGGCTCATCGCCTCCCTGCAGATCCACACCCCAGACCCTGAAAGCAGAGGCTTGAGCTGGCAGCTACAGGTGAACCCCTGAGACCCCCAGCCCCATTCCTTGTGTACCTCACATGAGATGCCAGGGCTGGGGGCTGGACACGGCCCTTGGGGCCCAGGCGCCAAGGAGACCCAGCACCCCAGGCTCCACTCACCGGACAGGCTGAACCCCGACTGGTGCAGGTTGCGGAAGGGGGGCATGGAGATCTTCCCGGGGCAGGACGCACGGGCCTGGGCCCCGGCCCCCGGCTTGGTGGGCGCCATCACCTCATGGACCGGCCCGTCGTAGAGGCCTCGGGGCACGCCATGGATCTCCGCCAGCTGGGGGCCGAAGGGCTGGGTGTGAGGGATGCCAAGCCGGCCCCAGCCTCGAGGGCAGGGCCCCCCACTCCCAGGGGTGTCCACCCGTGCGTGTGGACGCACACCTCCCTCCCCCGAGGCGGGCGGCGTGCCCAGGGCAGGTCTGGGGGAGCGGGGGTGCGGGCAGCCTGAGACAGGAGTGCCGGCAGGTCAGGGTGGCCTCTGCTCCCGCCCTGGGGAGGAGCTGGTGCCAGTCCCAGCCCTGCCCGGGGGCTGTCCCTCCAGATACAAGTTCAGACGATGTCATCCTAGACAAGTGGGAACAGGGCTGCGGTAAAGCCAACCTGCGTGTGTGGTGACCACGCATGCGTGTGCAGCTGGGCCTGTGTGCACACGTGTGCACGCGTGAACCACCTGTAGTTGTGTGCAGGGCCTGGACAAACACCTGCACGCCTGTCGGACGCAGCGGGCCATGGGCCAAGCCTCAGTGAGGGATGAGGGCTCACGGACGCTGTCTGAGCATCCCGCTCTCCTTCCTGAATTCACTGAAGGGCAGGTCTGCTCCAGGGAAGTGCTGGGCGACCTCTGCTACGCTTGGTGGCCGTGCCCCCGGGGGCAGCCACTCGGGGTTTCCTTGGCCTCACGCCCGCACTCTCTGCAGTGACGTAGGCGGCCAGGTCACGAATGCGGGTGAGGACCCGCCCAGACCGGTGAGGCCACCGTGCCTTTCCAACAGCAGGGCGGCCAGGGGCAGGCTGACCACGAGGCCTGAGAGCCCCGCCCGCCCACCCGCCCGGCTCAGGCTCACCCGGTTCCGGGCCTTTATCCTCTTGTAGACGAAGTCAGGGAAGGTCTTGCGTGGGATGAAGCGGCCGGTCCCGGGGGTGACGCAAAGGGCCCCGTCCTCCAGCACAACCCGGCCCTGACTGATGACCACGCTGGGGGCTCCTCGGCACTCCAAGCCCTCAAAGATGTTGTACTCCACATTCTGGGGGGACAGCGGCCCTCTGAGCCCTTGGGAGGCCTTAGCACTGCTCAGAGTCTCTGGGGCCAGGGCCCCGGCAGGAAACGTCCACTCAGCCTGGGTTGGGGTTCCAGGGGGGCAGCCGTGACTGCACCCCTGGCTCCTTGGGCACGTCTCCCGGGGGCACAGAGTGGGTGAGCTCTCCCCACAGACAGAGGCCCCCGCCCCCGCCAGCCCTGCCCATCCCAGGATGTCCAGGATGGTCTCAGGGACCCCCCCCAGACCTCGAGCTGGCCCCCATGTGGGACCGGCTTCTCTCACCAGGCTGTGGCTCTTGGCAGAAATGATTCTCGTGGCCCGGGGGTTCCATATGACCAGGTCGGCATCAGAGCCCACGGCCACCCGCCCCTTCCTCGGGTAAAAGTTGAAGATTTTGGCCGCGTTCGTACTGGTCACCGCAACGAACTCATTCTCGTCCATCTGCCCCGAGGCCTGAGAAGCCAGAAGGCGGGGTCAGGGGCGCCCCTCCCTGACAACAGGCAGGGTCTGGTCTCCGGGCTCCCGTGTGGACATGGCTGCCCTCCAGGCTGAGGGCAGCGTGCCTCAGTCAGGCCTGCAGGTCTGGTCCTCCCCGGGCACTGAGCCCGTCTCCACGCTCACTTTGTGGGCAAGTGAATGCTGATGTTTCCACAATGACATCTGTCCCCAGAGGACATGACTGGCCCCTGGCAGTGGCCAGGAGCCTGGGGTCAGGGCCTCGGCCCAGGGGGAGGGCTCAGGGCCAGGGCTGGGGGCGTGGGGGCGAAGGCCCTAGGTGAGACAGACGCCTGGGGGAACCTCAGTCCTACTGGGGAGACGCTGCAGAGTGTAGGGACCCCTGTGCCCAAGGCCAGTGTATCAGGACCAGGGCGGGCCCTGACTACATGGAGTCTCCTCTGGGGGACCAGAGCAGAATGTCTGCAGACCCCAGGGTGACCGGGCTCGGGGGGGACAGCCTGGAGCCTGCCCACCCCAAGCTCTGCTCCACGCGGAGACTTTGCTCGTCCAGGGGCCTCCCTTTGTGGTCCCGCCAGCTCCTCCATGGGGAGGGGTCCCGTGGCCCTTCGTTTCACCCACCACACACTTCTCCCAGACCACGGACATGCGCTCCTCCACGCCGTTGGTACCCTCGGGGATGAGAGTGAAGTTGTCCCTGCCGACGGCCTTCTGGGCAGTGGTGAAGGTGCAGTGGGCGCTGCCAGTCACCTGGAGGTCCCCGCTGCGGAGAGCTGGGGTCACAGGGGCCCAGGGGGCCTGTCCTCCCTGAGCACCCCCACCCCACACCTGGCCATGGGGCGGAGTGTGCCTCCAGGGTGGGGTCAGGAGGTGGGTGATTCTGGGGTCTCAGAGTCAGGCGTTCTGGGCCATGGACGCACCCCGCAAGGCTCTTCAGGGCCTGCGCTGCTCCCAGGCTGAAACAAGCTGTGTGTTTAGGAGCAGAAGCGGCTGCTGGAACTCGGTGTCACCGGCCCTGAGGGCCACGTGCTCAGCCACCCCGAGGAGGTAGGTGTGAGCCTGTGGGGTGCCCTGATGGGCCTTCATCGGGGGTAGGCTGGGCCCCCATCTGGGCAGGACTGTGACCCCACTGTCCTCGCCTGAGGGCCAGTCAGGGCTCCTAGCCCCCTGCCTGTGGGGTGTGCTGAGGCCTGCACATGAGGCTCAGAGGGTGGGTGGTATGCTCTGGGGTGGCGCAGGCCAGCACAGATTCGGGGCTGGAGCCCCAGGCTGGGGTCCTGGCCCCTGGGTGCCCCTCTGGGCTGGGCATCATGGGTAGCCCGGGGCGTCGCGGGCTCACTGAGGTCAGGAGCCCCAGCCTCGCGTGGCCTGAGCAGCCTGTCTGCAGGTGGAGGCCGAGGCTGTGTACCGTGCCGTCACCATCGCCAGGCAGGCCAGCTGCCCCCTGTACGTCACCAAGGTCATGAGCAAGGCCGCGGCCGACGTGATCGCCCGGGCCAAGCGGCGAGGTGGGTGCTGGCTGGGGAGGGGAGGGGCTCGGGGGTCCACAGCCCCCTGGAGTGGCACAGGGCGGCCCCATGGGGACTCAGGAAGCCTGCCGGCCTCCTCAGGGGGCTTCTCGTGTGAGGGGTGCAGGTGTGGCCTGTGGGGGCAGCTGAGCCTCCCTCTTGTCCAGACAGCAGTGCGACCTGACAAGGGGCCTTGAATCACCTGTGGGGCTAAGGGCCCTGTTTGCATAGAAGTGCGTGTCAGAGCCATCCTGTGTGTGTCTCTGAGTGTGTGCGTGTGTGTGTGTGTGTGTGTGTGTGTGTGTGGTGTGGTGTGTAAGCCTGCACCCTCGGGTCATGTGAAGAGCCTTGCCCAGCTGGCCCCCGGGCCGAGCTGCTGCTCCCTGGACACCTCCCGGGTGGGGACGGGCGTGGGTCCGGGGCCAGGCCATGGAGGAGGCAGGTCCGTGGCGGGTGGGGCGGCCGGTGTGTCTGTGCCCCAGCGGGGTGAGGCAGGGGCAGAGCGACCCCGCAGGAGGCCAGGGCAGGCCAGGTGCCCCGGGTGGGGGAGCAGCCCTCACAGTCAGGAAGTTGAGGGGCAGCGCGGTGGGAGGCCTGGGCCAGCCCTTGGCGTCCGGGGTGGGGCAGGTCCTGCGGCCACAGTGCCACTCACGCCTCACCACAGGGGTGGTGGTGTTCGGGGAGCCCATCACCGCCGGCCTGGGTGCAGACGGCTCGCAGTACTGGAGCAAGAACTGGGCCAAGGCTGCCGCCTTCGTCACATCACCCCCCATCAGCCCGGACCCCAGCACCGCGGACCACCTCACCGCCCTGCTGTCCAGGTAGGGAGCCCTTGGTCCTGCACCGCCCCAGCTGCGGGACTCTTCCCCACCCTGCCGTCCAGGCAGGAGTCCCTGGACCCCCGTCCAGGCAGGAGCCCTCGCCCACCTCCTGGCCCCACCCTGGAGGCACACTCCGCCCCATGGCCAGGCATGGGGTGGGGGTGCTCAGGGAGGACAGGCCCCCTGGGCCCCTGTGACCCTGGCTCTCCACAGCGGGGACCTCCAGGGGGGAGTAGAGGGGTTGCACTCTGAAGGGGGTGACTCCAGCTCCCCGAGTTACGGATGAGGGAGCCCCAGGGCTGCAGAGGTCTGGATGTGCGCAGGGTCTCAGGCCTCCTCAGTGAGAAGGACATGGGCCCCCAGCCTCTCCGACTGCTGCTTCCCCAGTGGGTGTGTGCAAGGGGTGTGCAGGCACGGGGGCGTTCACGGCTGGGGTGTGCACGCATGGGGCGGGCTTGGGGGCTCTGCACAGCCAGGGGTGGGGCCGTCTCAGGCTGGTTCACCCCCAGGTATGAGCACAGCACCCGCTGGTGTGGAGGAACTCGGGGTGGAGAACGGGGGAGGAGGGGACCGGAACAAGCCCCTCCCCCAGCACGCACCTCCCACCCTCCTGCACTAGGGATGTGCCTCCTCCTGGCCCAGAGCCAACCCCCTGCCCTGGAGACACGCACAGCAGGCACTGCCCGGAACCCCACACGCCCCTCCTGAGTGTCCCCGCCTCTGGTGAGCTTGGGAGCCGGAGAGGCCAGTGGGTCCCAGGAAGCTTCTCTGCGGGTCTGGAACGTCAGGGCGGGGGCTGTGTGTGTGACCCCTCCCCAGACTTCCAGGTGGCCAGGAAGCTCCCCTGTGCCCCCTTCCACTGCCCGGCCCCTGTGGGCACTGAGGCTGGTGGGCAAACAGTGGGGGCAGAGGCCTGGGCTTGCAGGGAAGGTGGGGCGTGGGCAGAAGGGCCAGGGCCTCCCCAGGCAGCAGCCTCAACAGAGGACCGGGCCAGGAACTCCACAGGTGCACCCATGGGCAGAAGGAACAGCTCTATAGGGCCCAGTCTCGGGCCAGAAGGCACGGGAACCCGCCTCTGCGCCCCCTCCCACCCCAGGAAGCAACACCTCGGTTTTGGAGAATTTAAGGTCAGACGTGTGAGGATGAGGGAAAGCCTGCTGTGGCCAAGAGCCCGCAGGCTCCCAGCACCCTCCTGCCTGACCTTCGCCCTGGGCTAGCTATCACCCGGGCCAGGTTACAGGCCCCCTCCCCCGGGGTCTATGGCTCTGCGCTCACAAGGCCAGTCAGGGTCACCCCACCAGCCCCACCTCGTCCACGATGTCCCCGTTCTCCGCGTGCACTTGGGCCACGGCCCCCAGGTCCCGGATGACATTGAAGATCTCATACATCTGGGGAGACCAGGCAGACCACGTGGGGCTGAGGCCCCGCCCCCCAGCAGCCACGGAGCCTGCCCCCCACCTCAGGACCACCTAGGGCTGAGGCCCCGCCCCCCAGCAGCCACGGAGCCTGCCCCATGCCCTGCAGCACCACGTGGGGCAGAAGCCCCACCCCAGCGCCCGTGGAGCCTGCCTGCCCACCCCGACCCTGGCTCCGGGCTCTACCTGGCCGTCTGTGCACTGGTGCCTGTCCTTGTACGCCATGAAGACCAAGAAGGAGTTCACACCTGGGGGGGAAGCAGGAGAGGTTGGATGCCAGGAACCTCCCTGGCACTTGGGGTGCCAGGTGAGGGTGGCCTCTCCCAAGGGCCTCACCAGCTGGCCTGGCGGACCTTGGTCATCAGCCCCACATACTCCAGACCAGCCAAGACTGGGGCAGAGACATCCAAGCCCACCCAGCTCCTCGAATCTGAGGTCAGGAATCAACTGTTCCCTAGCAGCAAAGCAGGTGAGAACCCACACACCCTTCACTAATGCACCCCATGCCCACTATCACTACCCCCACAACAGCCCCTAATACCCCACCGCATCCATCACTCACCCCCACGGCCCCTAACATCCACCCTCATCCATCACTAACCCCCATGGCCCCTAACACCCCACCATGCCATCACTAACCCCCCACTGCCCATAACACCCTGCCCCATCCATCACTCACCCCACAGCCCCTAACATCCC
>NW_024080517.1:15343-28953 GCF_014754425.2 Oryx dammah
CTGCCCCTAACCCCCTGCCCCATCACTCCCCGTCACTAACGGCCCCCCATCACTGGCCCTGCCCCAGCAGCTCAGGGGTGGGGTGATGGCTGCAGGTTCCGGGTTTGCACCTCTGCTCTGAGCCGCCAGGCTGCAGGCCCCCAGGCCAGGTCGGGAAGGACCCAGGAGGCAGAGCTGCTGCCTGGTTGAGGCCCCCGCCTGCCCCCGGGTGAGGGCTCCTAAGTGCCAAAGGTCATGGGCCTGATGTCCATCACTCTGGAGGGAACCTCCTGCCTCCGTCGGGTGTGCACCGCTTCCCAGGCTGAGACCAGTAGCCTCCCGGCCTGGCCTGGACTCTGACGTCCCAGGTCCCATGCCTGCCGGCCCCTCTGACCCGGCCCTTCCATTCCCGGCTGTGAGCTGAGACCACACTCAACGCTGATCACCAGAGGTCAGTTACAACGTCCACCTGACTTTCTTGTGAATCCACTGTAAACTTTGATGTGGTTTTAGCTTCAGGACTTTTGATTTAAAAAAATATTTAAGCCTGTTTATAAACCGTCCTGTTTCTGCTGAGGCAGCAGTAGAGGACTGTGGGTTTTAAGGCACCTCCTTCTAGAGGATCTTCAGGGCTAAGAAGGCTTATCATGCTTTTCCTTCCTCCAGGCCCAAGACACAAGGGGACCGTGCTGACAGCCATGACCCTGTGTCCTCTTGTGAAGAGAACAGCCCCGGGATGCGACCCCCAGGTGTGGGCACAGCTGACCTCTCGGCCCAGCAGACCTTTGAAGGGCTCCTGTCCAACTTACCCCACGCCCGGCCGCCTGCCCTGGAGTCGGACGGATGCAGCGTGCACCCGACCCCAGAAGCGCAGGCCCCGCAGCCGCCCCTCCGCCCGGCCGGCCTGCTGCTCACCCTTGTCCCTGACCAGGGCCTCCAGCTCCTCCCTGGTGCTCTCATGCCAGCGGGGAATGTCCACGTGCAGGGAGTAGTCGCAGCAGGCCCCGCTGTCCGCTCGCTCCCGCCACTGCTCGTAGGCCGCCAGCAGGCTCACCCCCGCCTCAGGGAACACGTGGTCCACTGCAGGGACAGCGTGCTCAGCTGAGTCCCCCACTCTGGCCACCGGAACCGCGTGGGTCTCCAAGGGACAGTGGCTTCACGCTCCCAGGAGACCAGGAGGCATGTTTGAGAAAAGCAGAGGAGAGACCTCGAGCCGTATGCGGGGCTGGGGCTGCTGGGAACTGTCCATCCGTCCTGCCCCTTGTCCCCAGCCTCTCCCTGAGCAGAGAGGAGGACCTCGCTCCCCAGCGGACGCCCCCTAAAGAGCCTGGCCTGAGTGAGGTACTCCTGGCGGGCGGGGGCGGGGTGGGGTGCTGTCCACAGTGCTGAACCTGTCAGCCTGCCCACAGTGGCACGTGGGGCTGGCTTCCCTCGTGCCTCCCCAACCATGCACACCGTGGAGGGTCCCTTCCCACCCTGGAGAACCAGGGCAAGCACAGGGACAGTGCACTGTCCCCCTGGCCCCGCCAGCAGCCCCGCGGCCACGGCCCACACCCCACGCACAACCTCTGCCAGGCGTGGGGAGAGAGCTGGGAGGGGCAGCCGGTGGGAAGGCACGCCCACCCGGGGTTACAGGTAGACGTCATGCCTCCCTGCACACCCCTCACGAGGGTTCTGTCACACACCCAGGACGCCGTCCTGCAGGCGCTCAAGGCTGCAGCCCCACGGAGGCCAGCCCATGCCTGCAGCACCCCCATCCTCACAGCCTGTCGGCCGCCTCAGCACCAGCAGGAGATGCAGCCAGGAGGGCATCCCACTCGGCTCGGGCCCCCCGTGACCAGCAGGACAAAGGGCCTGAAACGAGCACTCCCTCGTCAGACCCGGGGGCAGCCCACTGCTGGGTCTGGCCACTTTGTAGCTCACTAAGCCACTCGGGCCAGGGCCTGTGAAGTTGGCCCGAGTACCCGGAGCAGCCCTTCCAAGGAGGCAGTGGCAGTGCCCGCCGTGTGCTCACGTGCAGCCTGGCAACCAAGGGGCCCCTCTCACTCCACCCTCCCATCCCCTGCCTCCAGCCTGACTGTGTAGGGAAGCATGACGTTTAACCATGCACTGCCTGAGGTCACCGCCAGGCCGTGGTGCAGCCAGGGTTGGACCAGGTCCAGCCGGAGCAGAGGCGCCTGCCCTTGGTGCTGTGGAGCTGATGGGTCTCAGGGAAGGAGAGGGGCTAAACGCTGGCTTCCTGTCTGGGCTCCTGAACTGACCACGAGCAAGTTCACAGTGGGAAGTGAACCCCTCACAAGCTGTGAACTGGGCTTCTCTGCCATGCACGGAGCTGAGGCACATCAGAACGGTGCTTGCACCTGGTACGGGGCCTCTGGGGGTTGTTGATCGGATAACAGTATTTTTATCATCCTTTCTCTAAAACATCACCTCCACCATCTTTAGTTCTTCTGGACACGAGTTTCTGCAAACCAAGCCTCAGAGAGAGTGAGGTTCAGGAGCAAATGTCTGACACTTCAGGCAATGAAACCCCTGAACTTGTCCAAGGCACTTGGGTTTTCCAAACCAGGACCTTGGCCAGCTGCTGGCGTCCCAGGAAATAATCAACTATGGGCACATCCCCGTGGAAACCCCAGGAGTGCCCCAGCGCTGGCCCAGGCAACACACTCAGGCTGAGGAACTGGGCTGGACACAGCCATTCAGCACTTCTCAGAGGGAGCGCAGTAAAGAGGAACTACGGCTGATTCATGTTGGGGTTTGACAGAAAACAGCAAAGTTCTGTAAAGCAATTATCCTTCAAAAAATAAATTAATTAATTATATTTTTAAAAAAAAAGAGAGAGAAAGAGAAACAGCCTGAGAAAACTCCACCAGGGAAAGCGCTTGCTGTGATACGCAGACCCGCCAGAGGCCCAAAGTTGGGACAGACCACCCCCGCCCCAAAGGACGACACTCACATATCATGGTTGTGCCCCCCGCCAGGGCGGCCTTGGTCCCCTGGCAGAAGTCGTCGGCGGGGGTCATGCCGAGGACGGGCATCAGCAGCCGCGTGTGGACGTCGACCCCACCTGGCAGGACCAGCAGGCCGTGGGCATCAATGGTTCTGATGCCCCCAGGGACAATGAGGTTTTCTCCAATTTGCCTGAAAGCAACAGAGATCCGCTGGTTAAGAAGACCCCTGAGCGAATGTGAAGGGGGCCCCTGTCAAGGCTGTGGAGCTGGGACGCCTGCCCTTGGGCTCCTGTCCTGGAAGCGAAGGGCAATACAGCCAAGGCCTCACTGGACCCGCCCCTGACACTGTTGGGGAACAAGCCAGCCCCAGGGGCTCCGGACAGCCAGCACGGAGGACCCCACCCTGAGCTGGTCACTGAGGTGTCCACGCGCAGCCTTGCTGACCAGAGGCTGGAGCTGCCTGACAGACACGAGCAGAGAGATGAAAAGGTGTGGTCAATAAGCATTTATTAAGCACCTACTGTAAGCCCACAGGTACTGAAGCTGTGATAACAGAGAAACGGGAAGACTCGTCCTGTTCTCCAAGGCCTTGCTGAAGGCACGAGAGGGGCTGGAGTTGTTTCCAGGGAACGAGGTTGTGGGAGAGAAAGACACTCAAGCGGGTCTCGCCCGGAAGCAAGCTTCCAGGCAGCGTGTGAGCAAGGTGTACACAGGGGACCGCGAAGAGGCAGAAACTCACTTTATCAGGCCGTCCTCCACATACAGGTCAGCGTGAAAGGACTGGTCATCATTCACGATCTTCCCCCCTCTGATCAGGAGGCGGTCACTCTGTCCAAAACAAGCAAATAAACAGGGGCAAGTTTGCTCCAAACCAAGTGACCCAGCGATACACTGAACACCAGCTTCCCTCTGAAGTCACGATGGATCACGTGTCTGTATGTGTCCTTCGGACACGGTCTGTGCGTGTGAGACCAGCACAGAGCCTGCAGGGTGGCCACCCCACCCCGTGGCCGTGGCCTCGGAGGTGGCTGCCCACAGTCCCTGCGCGTGACCCACACCCACAGTCAGGCGGTCTGGCCTCACCGAAGACACGGGGCAAACGGCCAGCCAGTTTCCCGCATCACCATGGCGAAGCCATCACGTAGCTGCGCATTTGACCGTGGGCACGCCGGCACATGCGTTGCCCAATTTCTAAAGCCCATGCGGAGGGGGAGGTGGGCCACGTCTCGCTTGGCCCTGTGGGCCTGGAAGGCCGGCCCTCCCTGACCACCTGCAGAGGCGGCTCCAGCTGACAGTCAGGCCACGCTCCTTCCAGAATCTCTGTGGCCTGCAACGGTGCCGGGAGGCGGGGGTTAGAGCAGGCCCCGGCAGGCAGGGCCTTCCCGCGGGAGGGCCGCATCTCAGTGGGTGGAGACAGATGTCACGCACGCGGCCGTCACAGGCGGTGACACTCGTAAGCACACAGAGGGACCTGTCGGGGCTGCCACAGGAACCGAGAAGGGCCGCTTTGAGGAGCTGATGTGGCCGTGACTCAGGCCCAAGGCCAGCGAGCAGCCCGCGCAAAGGCCTGGGGCAGAGAAGAGCCTGGCTGATACAGGATGGGGGGTGGCAGGCTGGGGCGGGACGTGCTGGGCCTGGGGGGTCAGCGGGCCACCACTGGTGCCTCAAGCTGTGTCTAAGTGCCTGCAGAGAGATCACAGTGGCCTGGGTAGAAAGTGGCCTCATGCTCAAGGACAGACACAGGTCATGGTTGCAGTGGTGTCCGTGTGTCTGGATGAGATGGGGGGGCCCCCTGGCTGGGATTATGGGGTGGACGAGAGACGGACTCCAGAGAGGCTGAGAGTCGGAGGGCAGGAGCTGATGACAGAGAGGCTATGGGGGTGCAGGACAGGAAGACACTGGGGTGCTTGCGGCTCTGCTCGCTCCAAGGAGGTGAACAGTGTCAGGAAGTGCGGCTGTTAGGGGCACCCCGTGGCACGGAGCTGGGCCACGATCGGTCCACTTCTGACGGTTGGGAAAGAGGGAAGATGGGGGGCTGGTCATGGGGTGTGGAGGGTGCGGGATGACGGCCGGGCCTCAGTGGAGCAAAATGGCGAGAAGCACAGAAAGGAAGGCGGTGGCTGAGAGCAGGATGACGGGTGAGGACCCAGCTCTGCGGCGCCTTCCCCACGACCTTGAGCCTCACACTCTCTGGGGCTCGGGCAGCCAGAACCACAGCTCTTTCACGGGGGTCTGGCCCCGGCCCGGGGCTCCTGGGTGCGCCCCCAGAGGCCAGGCTGGGACTCCAGCTGGGAGCTCTGGTTCTAAACCCAGCATCAGCCTGAAGCCAGGACGGAAGTGTGCAGGGCACTTAGCAGCTCTCTCAGGCTGCTGAGGGGATAAATAATTCACGGCTTATGAGCCAGAGCACATCACTCTATTCTTATTAACCTCTAACAGTTTGGGATGAATTCTCAGATTTCTATTGACTCAAAGTAAAACCTCCGCCCCAGAGCCTACAGAAGGGTGGCTGACGAGCCACAGGCCAGACGTGATCCCCAGCCCTACGCATCTCGTGTTGGCTGAAAGATATCATAAGAAGACTATATTGAGACTCATAAAAATTATATGAAATTCACATTTCAACGCCCATAGCTCAACTTTACTGGAACTGCCGCACCCGTTCCTCCCCGAGTCACCTAGATGGCTGTCCTGCTGGGCTGGGGGCCGCACCAGAAACAATGAGGGCCTCACAGCTGAGAATACCTACTGGGTGCCCCACCGCCAGCTCTGGTCTACCCCGTGGACTGGCCCCAGCTGCTGGGTCCTCTCCCCGCTGGGTCCTCAGGGGCTCACTGCCCAGCCCCCTGGGCCCCAGGCCTGGCCCTGACCGGTCATATCACAAGGACCCACCTCGCCCAGCTCCCGAGCCAGCAGCAGAGCCTGGCTGCCTCCTCCTGCAGGGTCCCCACTCCACCCAAACACACCCAAGAAGAGGAAGGGGAAGGCTTTGGGCAGGAAGATGGTGGTCTGAGTCCCCACTCAACCCCCAGTTTTCAGACTTGGGCACCTTCCCAGGTTTGGAGCCAAGGGGGGAACGCAGCAGCCCTCAGGACCGGGGTGACAGTCTCCTGACCTGGCCATCTGGCCTCTGACCCGCCCGGGGGGGGGGGGGGGCGCCACCCTCCCCACCCTGCCCAGCCCTGCTGGCTTCGTGCATCAGGTCAGAATCTGGGCCAGTCCTGAGGCAGGACCCCTTCCTTCCTCCCTGAGTGTCTCAGGATGTGAACTGGGAACCCCACCGCGCCCTCCCCTGAAGCCAAGCTCAGAGCTGGGGCTCAATCGCAGGCTCCCAGGAGCAGGCTGCCCGGCCCCCAGGCACTTCCCTCCCTCTCGCCCTCCCCCTCTCCCTCCCCCAGCTGGGCTCCCGGGCTGCCTGGAGGGGCGGCTTTGTTTCCTGGCAGCCCTAGGTGGACAGTCGGACTTCCCCCACCTGGGGCGTGTGGTGTTAAAGGGTCTTCTCCAGGGAGCCGAGCTGCCTGGGTGTCCGCTCAGTGACGAGGGAGCACTCTCCCTACCACCACCCGGGGCCGAGGGCCTCCAAACTCCAGCTCCAAGGAGGGCTCCAGGCGGCCAGGGGCTCCGGGGGCTCCCGGGGCTGGGGCTGAGCGCCGGCCTCAGCTGCTTTGTCTGGGACAAAGAGCTCCCGGTGCGGCGGGGGCGGCACAGGGGGCGGCCGAGGGGCGGGCTGCGCGGGAATGGCATCTCTGCCCCCGAGGCCGGCGGCTGGACCAGCCTTGTCAACAAAGGGCCGCGCTGCCCGCCAACTCCGAGCGGAGCTTCGAGAGAGGCCCCGCGAGGTTAGGGGGGTAGGCGCATCTGCGCTTTAGGAAGCGGGTCTCCCCGCCCCCAACCCACCCCCAGGCCCGAGCCCTCCCCGGGCGCAGAGGGGGTCTCAGGGGAGCCGGCTCCCTGAGGGTGTCCAGCGCGGTGCTCGCGGGCCCCCCAGCTGCGCGGGAAGGAGCTGGGCAGGAGGTGGCAGCGCCGGGACAGGGCGCAAGGTGAGGCGGGGGGCGGGGGGGCTCGGACGCCGAGGGAAGGGGACCCGGCGCGGGGCCGGGAAGGTCCTCCCGGGGCCCAGGGGCCAGGCCCCGCCCGGAGCAGGGCCGGGAGGCGCCGGGCTGGCCGGGAGCGGGCGGCGGGGCTCACCGTGATCCGGGGGGTGCTTTTCTTGCCCTGGAAGGACATTCTGCTCCTCCCGCCGGCGCCGCCGTCTCCGTTGGCTCGGGCGGCTCGGGGCGGGGCGGCCTGGGGGTCCCCGGCGGGGGATGCACCAGCTAGGCCTCGCGGGGAAGCCCACGGAGCACGGGTGTGTACGTGGGGGCGGCGGGCGTCCAAGTGCGAGCGCGCCGGGCCGCGCAGCTCGGTGGCCGACCCCGCCCCCGGCCCCGGCCCCGCCCCCGGCCCCGCCCCCGGCCCGCAGCTGCTCCCTGGTTCTCAAGCCCCGCCCCGCCCCGGCTCCGAGAGGCTGCCCGCAACTCCGGCTAGGCCCGCGCTGAGGCCGCTGACCAGCTCCGGCGGAGGCGGCAGGAGAACTCACGCAGGCGGAGTGGGGTGGGGGTGGGGGTGGAAAGACGGTTGCCACCGGTCCTGGCCAGTGTGTGGGCAAAGTTCCCCGCCACTCCCCCGCCCGGGATGGACAGGGAGAGGGGTCCGGTAATGATCTGCCAGGCCCCGCTTCGCCCCTGGCCAGCCGAGGCCCGACACCAGCTCCCTGATGACCCAGGGCACCCAAGGCCACGGGGACCGAGTCCAGCCTCAAGTCCAGGCTGAGGATCTCAGGGAGCTGGACTCCGTCCTGAAAGATGTTTCGGGCCAAAGCTCGGCTCCTTCGAGGATTTGCCAGGGCAGGGCTGGGAGCGCCAGACCCTGGGGCTGGACAGTGGAGACACCTCCCTGTGAGACTGTCCAGGGCCAGCCCCGCGAGCCTTGAGGACAGAAGGGGTGCTGCAGGGACACAGAGGGGACGGAAAGAGACCAGGAGACACAGAGAAAGAGCTGTGCGAGACCAGGACAAGCAGAGCAGGGGAGCCCAGGCCTCGGGGGTGCGGGCTGGGGAGCGGGCGGAGGATGGGGAGGTCCAGGCTTAGCTCGGCCCGTCGGGAGGAAGAGGCCCCGCCCGCGGCCAGCGCTCGCGTCCCCGGGGAGGGGCTGGAGGCTCTCCGAAGAGGACGGGCCCCTGGATGGCGCCTGGGGTGGCCTCTGGGGTAAATGCGCTGCGCCTCAGGGGCAGAGCCCGCGTCCCCTGCTCACCGGCCCCGCCGCCTGCAGCCCCCGCACCGCGGCCACTACCTGCTGTGGGCCGTGGGCCTGGGCCACGCTGGGCCCCTCTCGGAGACTCGCCGCGGCCCCCAAGCCGTCTCCACCTGGCTCGCTGGGACTCCACGGGTAGCCGCTTGGCCCGCTGTAGGGCCCTCCGCCTCTCGGAGCCCGGTGGCTGCCTCCCAGCGCGTCCAGCGACAGAGTCTTGTTCTCAAAGGCGTCCTCCACGCAAAGGAAGACTCCGCCGAGCTTGGGGCGGGCCCGGGGGCTGCCAGTGTCCCGCGCCCCCTTGCAGGCGGGCAGAGCCCCTGCGGGCTCCTGTGGCCGCCTCGCTGCCATTGCGGGAGCGGGCGAGGGGCGGCCGGTCCCGGAGCCTCTAGTGGCGGGGTCTGAGCGCTGCGCGTAGACGGGGCGGACCCGGGCCCGGCGCTCCCCCCCCCCCTTCCCCCCTGCCCGCCCTCCACCCCCAACCCCCACCCCCAAGCCCTGCCGGGCGCCCCCGCGGAGCCGGTGCTGTCCACGCGGCGGGTGCTGAAAGCGCTGGGTCTGGGCTGAGGGCGCGCTTTCTGCCCAAGCAAAGCCGCTTTGCAACGGGGTTCTGACCTCCCTTTCAACCTGCAGAAGGGCTGGAGGAGAAGAGGCACGGGGTAGAAAAACAAAACAGTTTTTCAAAACTTCAGCCACATTTCCAAGCCCTGTGGACGATCCCAAGTCAGGCAAGGAGGCTCTGACTCAAACGTTTGGCGAGTTGGAAGGGCAGAGCAGGGGTGGTGGTGGGGTGCGGGGGAGGTGGGGATGATGCGACGACGGAAGCTGATCCTGACTGCCTGTAAAAACAGACTCCGGGCACTTCCCTGGTGCTCCGGTGGTGGTTGCGAATCTGCCTTGCAAGGCGGGGGACACGGTTCCGTCCCTGGTAGGGGAACTGAGCCCCCATATGCTGCAGAGCAACCAGGCCCCTGTGACGCAACTAAGACACAACGTAGCCAAAGAGATAAACACCTAGTTTTTAAAAAGCAAGTTCTGAGTTTGGGTGGGACCTGGCAGGAGGTCTCCCAGCCCGCCCAGCCTCCCAGGACAGTGCTGTTCCGTCAAGCCCCGCGGGGGACTGGTTTCTAAGGAAAAGACATCCCAGCCTTTGCTTCTGTTAGAGCAGCCACAGCTGGGATTTCAAAGCATAAGCTGGGACAGCAGGAGGCAAAAGAGCCCTGCAGAGCTCAATCAACACTTCCTGCCACTCGTCCCAGCCCCACCTCGGGTTCCCACTTTCCCAAAGAGATCCAAAAGCCTGTGCTCACCTGTGTGGGGTCACTGCCACTGAAACATGTTCTTATTTACTCGCAGAAATTCACTGTTCTCAGGGACTTGACTTCTCCCTTGCTTCTCATTTGACAAACAGCTGAGGAGCAGGCCTCCCCTGTGGCTGACCTCAGGTGACCTCAGAGCCTGTCCTCCAGATGAGCGCCCGCCCGCCCCATGACTTAGGACGAGGCTGTATGTGAGACGCCCGGATCTCCCTTCCCAATGCTCAGAAGGCTCTCCTTTCTGGTGTGGGCAGACGCACTACCATTCAGAGAGTGGACACTGCACAGAAGTGGCTACTGCAGCCGCTAAGTCCAGACTTTAATACTTTGTGAGGTGGAGAACTTCGATATTCTAAGATTTAAAACAATCTTTATTAAAAACTGTACAATAATTTACAAATGAGTAAAAATTCTCTGGTATATATCATAGGAATCACAATACAAAAATATGTGTAAAATTCTGTAGTTGATCACCATACAAACCTATTTTAGGCCTCTGAATACTGTTTAGCACTGAACAGAGTATCACGTGTTTAGAGTGTGGTTATTAAGGAATTGCTTCAGGGAACACAAACACCGCCTGGCGCATCGCCATGAGAAAACAAGTCCTCATTCGTGTTTGCATAAATTTACAATAAAGCTTTTAAAAAATACACAGTAAACAAATATACGATTTGATACCTATATGTACAGCTTGATTTTCCTGAGCCTGAACGTAAATCCATTACTGTGTTAAAACATACAGTCCATCTTAAGGTCAGTGACGCAGTGATGGTCAGTATAGATTAATGTCCAACACCTCCAAACCCACTCCCGGCACGCCCTCTTTCCTGACTGCCAGCACTGGTGTTCACAGCCGTGTAAGGCACTCAGGGTGTCCTGAAGGCTACAGGTTCCTCGAGGGCTGAGCACTTTAAGGAAAAGCCACGGTCCTTCAGCAACTGGAGCTTGAGACCATGGGAATGAGGTACACACACTGTGTCAACAAGGAAGCTGCAGTTTACATGGATTCTGGTTTGGACAAACGAAAGCATGTGTGTGTGTTTCTGGATATTGTGCACGTGAGTTCCAGTTTGGACAAATGAAAGTACGTGTGTTTCTGGATACTGTGCACACTGTGTATGGTGATAACTGTTAGCTGCACACATCTCAGTTACACAGTAAACATTTCTGTGTTTCAACCTCTCCGTGACACTTCCTCTATTTGAAGAGCTAAATAGTGAGCCTAAATATTCAATTCAACCCAGTCCACTGGTTTTGAATAAAAGGTACATTCTAGTATTTAGAAAATGCATATTATTTTAAAATACTTGAATTCTTCAGATGCTCAGTGGATTGGCAGGAATTAGTGACAAACACTCATATTTGTCTCTTTCTTCTCTTTCTTTCTTTTCTCTTCTCTCTCTCTTTTTGTTTTCAAAAGCCCAAACCCTGAAATGCTGGATTTTGTAAGCAGATGAACAGAAGGTGCCTATGATACATGAACAAAAACAATGGTATCTGAAGAGAAGACTTGGCATTTCAGCTCCGTATGTGCTTTGGGGAACATGCAGTTTCGAGATGCAGTTTGGTACATGGATTACTTAAAACATTCATTGAGCCATTTTCCCCTTCCAATGCACATCCTTCTTACATACAGATACTAATGACTTCATAAGCACTGGTACATATTTACATGCTTCTCTTTCCTGTGGAGTTTGCCTCCTTTTAAAAATTACAAAGCTGTGACTGAGAGTCTGGGATGTGCGGGCAAAGTGCTCCAGACGTGTGTGCAAGGTGAGAATCAGGACGCCCCAAACAAACACGAGGGGTTTCGAATGCACACTCCGGGAGCCCAGCCAGCCAGGCTGCACAACTGCTGCTCCTGGGCAGGGACACACGGGGCTGGGCAGGCCCTCGGGGAGTGGAACCGTGGGGCGTTTCTCCATGTCTGCATCACACGCTCCATCAGACTTCACTCTGGGGGCTCATCCATGGCTCCACGGCGGCATTTATTCGTGCAAGCCTATTGTTTGCCATTTGATTCTGAGCACAACAAATGTGTCCAGAAGATGCGGTCATTAGTACAAGACAAAAGAATGCAGGGAGGGCTCACCCAGGCTTTGGACTTGAGACACAGACCCTGACTTCAAGCTCAGATGGAAAGGCGGTGAACTGGCCCCATTTCTTGTCCAAGTGAATATGTAGCTGCGGCTTTAATGACAACAGAAAGGATGCCTGCTTCTTGGACAAGTGTTGATTAATCATGCATTGCCCAGCGGAAAACCTGCACCCACCAGAGAAAAGCACGTCTGTCTGATTCTACAGTCTTTCTCTCGATTCATCCTAGGGAATCGAGCCTGGTCTGGCTGCCTCTGTCCCCCGCACCCGAGTTGAACGCTTCTGACACAAATATGAAGTGAACCTAACACTTGCAGACAACGCAAGCGGACCTCCCTCTGCTCCTGGGCAATGCAGTTTGTGTTTCTTTTATACAGTGTTGTCTATTACGGTCTCACCTGGCTGCCCGGCTCATTACCCAGTACGTCAATCTATAAGTGCCTCAAAAGAGCTCAACCCTGTGTGTCCTCTTCTGACAGAGCACGTGTGTGTGCACACACAGACTCATGCACACACACACACACACACACATTGCATTACTGACAGCACAATCTTAGATCTCAAGGGTGCGAGGTCAATAGAAGGACCACCTCCAAGCCACAGGTCAGGCTGCGTCCAAGTGCAGGAAGTCTCTCCCAGTCTGTGGACCACGACGCTCACAAGGAGTGGAACTCACGCTTTAAACTGGCTCCATCGACGTGCTGCTTCTCCTCTGAAAGAGAGTAAAGACAGGTGCTTTCTGGGGAAAAGGTCTGGAGAAATGATGGATGCTGGCTCCACAGGTGGACAATCTGGCCCAAGCACGGTGCCATGCTGAGCCTCCGCCTGGAGATGCTAAGGGCTCTTCCAGGAGCTGGGAGGCCACAGAGGTCAAGTGTCTCGTGAGGTCACATGCAGACATGGCCTCAGAGCTCCCTCCTACACGTGGGAGACTGTCACTTATGCTGAGCTTTTGCTTTTTCTCAGTACTTAGAAAGTGGGCCTCTGTTATGTGCCAATTCTTTCTTTTCACCTTTTACATCTTTAATATTCAGAAGAAGTTAAGAAGGTGCTTCCCAGGATTCACATCTAACAAGAAGGGTGGGCCCTGGAGCAGCAGACTGGGTAGGGGAGGGGGGAGGGAGGAGGGGGAGGGAGGAGGGAGGGGGTAAGGAGGAGGGGGAGCAGAGGGAGGGAGGAGAGGAGAGGGATGGGGGAGGGGAGGGGACGGGTGGGTGGGGCATCCAGAGGTGGAACCTGGGGTCGCAGACATTAGAAACGCCACAGAGCATTTTTGGCTTTTAATTGTTAAACTAACTTCTCAGTAAGAGGATATCCCACCAAGGAGAATGAACACCAAACGCAGTGGAATTGCAGTGAGCTCATCTCACTGAGAGTCACACCTCTCCACTGACATCTCAGCCACGTTCGAGTGGCACTGCTCCTTAGGCCCCCGTCTGATTCATTCCTAAATAGGTTCCATCAGTCCATCCACTTTGAGCTGTTAGAAAGGACCCTCTCACTTTGCAGATGGAAAGACCGAAGTCCCGAGACACCGAGGGATCTCCCGAGGTTGCACCTCCGGGCTGACCAGAGCAAGGGCCCCGGGCACCTGCTCGTGGGCCTCCACCACGTCACTGCCTCCTGGAGTTAGGATGAAAACTGTCTGGGGTGTGAGCCGCACACAAGTAAATACTGAACAGGAATCCTGTGGAAAATAAAGTCACCCTCCAGCTTGAAGGGACAAGGCGACGGCATCCAGTTCCCTGAGGTCATGGGCCCCCTCTCCTGAGCCTGCCTGCCCTGCTGCCCTTGCGACCACAGCACTACATCCAGGACGGGCGCCCCTGTGCTCTCACCAGGACTGTGGCACTGCACGTGCACACACACACAAACGTGGACGCACACACACACATGTGCGCACACATGCACACACATACACATGTGCACACACACACAGAGGCGTGGTTTGCTTCCAGGCATCCAGACCTCCCCT
>NW_024080518.1:0-19426 GCF_014754425.2 Oryx dammah
GCTGGTCTCGGCGCCGGGGACGCCGACTGGGAGGAGCTGCTGGCGCCGCCCGCCTCGGGGTGCGCTGGGCCGGCGGGGCCTGGGTTGTGCTCGGGGACCGAGTCGCGCTCCTGGGGGAGCCGCGAGGGGAGACGGGGTCCCTGAGGGGAGAGGGTCTGCGCCCGAAGCGGGAGCCGAGCGGGTGACGGGGCTGTGCGGGCGGCGAGGGCGAAAGGGCGGGGCCCGGGTGGCGGGAGGACAGAGGGGCGTCCGCGGGAAAGCTGAGGGGACTCGGGTGTGAGTGTTGGGGGCGGGGGGCAGGTGAGCGGGAGACAGCGTTTCACACACACCCTCCTTGAGTCCATCTTGTCGGCTCCTGGGGCCCCTTGTCGGGATCAGAACCGGCCTCTCTTATCCTGAAACAAAAACCTCCTGCCTACCAAAATAGGCATTTACAAATCCAAATGTCGAAAATCTTCATAAACTTCATTTTGAAAATGGCACACATTTGTCCTTTATTTTATTAACTATTCAGGCAGTTACAGGAAGTCGCATACAGTGTGGATAGAAGTCAAGGGAAAATAGTGGAGACCCTCGTCTAAAGCATCATTTCGTCATGATTTCTTTATTGAGCATATATTTGGTCAGTGTTTTGGAGTGGGCACTTCCCTGGGGCTCAGACTGTAAAGCGCCTGTCTACAATGCGGGAAACCCGGGTTTGATACCTGGGTCGGGAAGATCTGGAGAAGGAAATGGCAATCCACTCCAGTACTATTGCCTGGAAATTTTTATGGACAGAGGAGCCTGGTAGGCTACAGTCCATGGGGTGGCAGAGTCGGACACGACTGAGCAACTTCACTTTCACTTTGGAGTGCATTTGGACTCCAAACGCAGACCTAAGTGAATTGGATAATATGTCAACCCTGTGGCCCAGTAAGTGGATTAACGAGAATGTTCAGAGAACTATAGGTATATTCTTCATTTTCTTTTCAGCCAGGATCAGGTGATTTTGAAAAGGAACCTGAACAACCAAGATGAAAACCCCTGCTTCCTTTACCTGAGATGTGACCCTCATGGAGGTGAAGAAATCGTTTCTATTGGCATTTTAAGTTCAGCAAGAAATATGGAAGTGTACTTAGGAGAGGAGTACTGTGGAACCAGTAGGGGCAAGAATGTTTGTAATGTTCTGGATAACAGGTTTGTGCCTTAATGAATGTGGAAGTGTTCTTCTGAAGTAGTGTTTTATTTTCTTGAGCTTTTGCAGTATTTGTTGATTCTCTGACATTGGTGCTAAACACTAGGAGAGAGAAGATAAAAACATACCAGCAGATGCAGAAGTTTAGACCTTTAGGGATCTTAAAGACAGTCTAGAGCAGCCTAGTTGGTTTTATAAATATGGAAATGGAGAGCTAATGGAAGAGAGAGAAGTTGAAATAAATAAATAAAATATCATAGCTAGTTAGTAGAAGAGTTTTATTAGAATGAAACTCTGGTAAGTGTTTCACATTTGTTTTATTTAACTTACAAGGCTCTGTTTTCCAAAAATTAATTTGTCTTATCAGTCTAGAACTTTGAACATTTTCCTGTAGGAAACCCTTTACAAAGATTACATGAATTTAAGACTGCCATGTCAGCATACTCAACCCATTATTACACTTTTTTATTTCCCTCCCCAGTTTCTTACGAAGATTCTGTCTTAATCGTTCCTTAATATGAGTCAAAATGTGAACCGTGCATGTTGTATATAATGGATATATTCTTGAGCTTTATGGTGTGCTCTGTGCTACATGATTATACAGTTGGTATAATTTGATTTTTGCATGTAGCTAGTAAGTGGCAGATAGTGTTTTTATATCCAGGGTAACTCCACAGGAAATCCCCACTGTTTATGTTTCACCAGGAAAACTGAATTTCAGGATTTAAATATTTTCCTGGAAACATTTATTTTTAAATGTAACTATTATAAATGATAATGTATGAAACTTTTTATAATTTTTTTTATTTTTAGTGAACATGAAAAGATTACTTTGTACAAAAAATATCTAAAATTGGAGTCTCCCACACATGCTTGTAAAATAAAGGTAAGTCATTCCTAAATTTTAACTAATTTGAAAACTATAGTTGTTTTTCTACTGTATATACACTTACTTTCTGTTGATTTGGTAGAATAATTAGTCCAACTTGGTCTCTAGTTCTAGTTCAGAAATAGTAAACTGTAAAAAAAAATTCTTTTCTAAAAAATTATGCATTTTTCTTTTAAAATTTGAACATTTATTACATTGCTATGTCATGACATGTACTGTTGATAATACAGTGGTATTTTACTTTTAAGCCTCCAAAAACTGTGATTAAAAAAATTTTTTAAACTAAGTTATAGTTTATTTACTTGAATATGTACGTTTAAAGATTTGTTATCTTTTTATGAAACTTAGGTGTCAAAAAAAAGCACATGCAGTTTTAGCCCCAAAATATTTAGAAAGATAAAATATAATTAGAGAACTTTCAGACAAGGGTAACACGAAGTTGAAGAGAATTGATCTGGTGTCTTCAGCATGAATAATATTGTTAAAGTGAAGTTTACTGATGTCGTCGGGTGTAGGGAAAGGCTATAGAGCTGGAAACCATAAGCCCTGGCTATTAAGTAGGCTCTTTTGCTGACTAACAGAATAATCTTGAGCCAGTTTCTTCATTTTTGTTTGGACTTACTTTATGGGTAATATTAGGGAACTGAAGAAAATAAATTATTGAATTGATTATTTTTATCTCTAAAATTCTGTGCTGATTATTACAGAAGAGCAAAGATGTTATTTAGGTGTATATACTAATAGCTTCTAAAGTTGTTTAAGGTGATTCATTCATCCACACATATTGGAATGCCTATTAGTGACAGCTGTGGTACTTGACATTTAGGAATTAGCAGTTATGAAATAAATTGGAATGAAGCCATCACATTGCTAATATTATAGTGGGCAAGACAGATAATAGGTTGATTCAGTGTGGAAAATAGGCACCACATTCACTCCTGAGAAAGGTTTGGGGATGAAAAAGCAGAACAGGAATAATATGGAAGTTGAAATGTGGGTGTATACATTTCATAAGGTATTTACTCACTTGCTGATGACAGTCACATCTTTGGTGCAACAGATCATAGACCTGTATTCACCTGTGTCTTTGTGTGATGTATGGGTTTGTTGTCTCTGAAGGTGAAAGGGATTTGTAACTGTGCTGTGGAAGTACCAGGGAGTGCAGAGAGTTTCATTTAGGAAAATCTTTGGGTTTGTATGAAGCCCTCTTCTGGGCCAGTAGTACCTTTAATAGTATGTGAAAGTTAAATGATAGTTACTGATGCGTATCTTTGAGTACTCACTCAGTGATATATATCGGACATTTTAACACACAATCCTTATAACAACCATGTGAACTGATTTTACCCCTGACTCAAGTTTGGCATCTGCCCAGGGTCACCCAGACACAGCCCTCACTGAGCTCAGGTCTGTCTGATTCTAAATCCTGTTTGCGTTCCACTTTGAACTTCCCTGGTGGCTTAGACGGTAAAGCATCTGCCTACAATGCAGGAGACCCGGGTTCAATCCCTGGGTTGGGAAGATCTCCTGGAGAAGGAAATAGCAATCCACTCCAGTATTCTTGCCTGGAAAATCCCATGGACGGAGAAGCCTGGTAGGCTACAGTCCATGGGGTCGCAAAGAGTGGACATGATTGAGTGACTTTAATTTACTTTACTTGCTACTTTTCAGTCCTACAGCACACAGGAAACATCTTGATTTAGAAGCATGAACAAAATGAGGCAGCATAAAGCACTGGAAAAGCTCCTGGGAGAGAAGTCAGAAGAACTAGGCTCAAAGATTGACCTCTATTTACTCTCTTGACAAATTAGAAAATCATTGTGAATTCATCTTTTCTATGTGCAAACTGTTGAGCTCTCTTAAGTCATCTGGACGTTCTGTTAGAATTCCTTTAGAATTTATTCTAAATTCTAAAATACTGAACTGTATTAACTATCAGCCAACATTTTGCATGCGCTTCTAGTGAGTTATTTAACATCACATAATATTATGGAAAGTTTCAGTATGTTAAGGACTCAGATTGGAATAGTTTATCTTTAATTCTTTAAACTATTAAGTAAAACATTATTTACACTTAATTTTTTTAGTTACAAAAAGACTTTTTTAACATTGATGTAGTTCTTTATAGCTTTTTCCTGTGACTAGAGAAACTTTAAAATATACTTGAGGTTAATTTTTAGACTTTTGAATTCTTAAGTGTTACTTCAATATTGACAAGAAATGACCTTAAATAATGGTTGTTTTTATTACCATTATTAATTTTCCCTGTCTTTTGTATTATAATAGCTGCTCTCCTTTGGTGAAAAGAACTGTGTGTTCATCAGTAAAGTTGTGGTACACATAAGGCCAGTCTCGGCACATTCTTCAGCAGGCTCTCCTGCTCTAGGATCAAGGATAGACCTGGAGAGGGTCCAAACCATCATGGAGTCCATGGGGTCAAAGTTATCACCTGGAGCTCAGCAGTTGATGAATATGGTGAGATTCCAGCAGCAGGTGAGTAGGAATGGATTTCTTTCCAGAAACCATTACAGTTCTTTAAATGATAGCAATTTATTACAACATGTGGTGACATAATTTTTTTCCTTTTAGCTTTTATTATTATTGATTTCCCTGTTATCTTTACTGATTTATGTAAAAATTGCATCTTGCCCCCCCCAAAAAAATGGTTTTTACAGACTTCACAATTTTCTGTGAATTCTCTAGCTTATTCATTCAGCAAGCATTTACTTGGCCCCTTTTTCATAAATAATGCACGGTTTCGATTACTTTAAAAAGTTCTAAGGTAGAATTAGTCTACAGCCTGTCTTTAAGGATTTCTATAGACTTAATAGGGAACTCAGGGCATGTAAGTGGGAAATGTTGAGAAAGACTGCTGCTGCAGCTGATAAGTCGCTTCAGTTGTGTCTGACTCTGTGCGACCCCATAGACGGCAGCCCACCAGGCTCCCCCGTCCCTGGGATTCTCTAGGCAATAACACTGGAGTGGGGTGCCATTGCCTTCTCCATAAGAAAGACTAGGAAAGGCTTATTAAAGAAAGTGGCATTTTATCTGGGCCTTTAAAGAGAAAGGGTGGGATTAAGCAAGTGAATTTGGAGAGATGCAACTTAAGAGATAGAGAATAGTTCAGATTAAATCTTCAGTGCTGGAAGGAGTAGGATGTAGCTAGGAATGGAATAGAAGTTCATTTCTCTGGAGTGAAGATGTGATAGGGGAAGTTTCAAGTGGACTGGGGCTGGATCATACAGGATTTTGAATGCTGTTATAAAGTTTGTGGGTGTCTTTTAGCTTTGTATGACAAAATGTGGTCCACTGGAGAAGAGAATGGCAAACCACTTCAGTATTCTTGCCTTGAGAACCCCATGAATAGTATGGAAAGGCAAAAAGATAGGACACTGAAAGGTGAACTCCCCAGGTTGGTAGGTGCCCAATATATTACTGGATATCAGTGGAGAAATAACTCCAGAAAGAATGAAGAGACGGAGCCAAAGCAAAAACTACGCCCACTTGTGGATGTGACTGGTGATAGAAGCAGGGTCTGATGCTGTAAAGAGCAATATTTCATAGGAACCTGGAATGTTAGGTCCATGAATCAAGGCAAATTGGAAATGGTCAAACAGGAGATGGCAAGAGTGAACGTCGACATCTTAGGAATCAGCGAACTAAAATGGACTCGAATGGGTAAATTTAACTCAGATGACCATTATATCTACTACGGTGGGCAAGAATTCCTTAGAAGAAATGGAGTAGCTATCATGGTCAACAAAAGAGTCCGAAAGGCACTACTTGGATGCAATCTCAGAAATGACAGAATGATCTCTGTTCATTTCCGAGGCAAACCGTTCAATATCATGGTAATCCAAGTCTGTGCCCCGACCAGTAACGCTGAAGAAGCTGAACGGTTCTATGAAGACCTACAAGTCTTTTGGAACTATCACCCAAAAAAGATGTCCTTTTCACTATAGGGGACTGGAATGCAAAAGTAGGAAGTCAAGAAACACCTGGAGTAACAGGCACATTTGGCCTTGGAGTACAGGGTGAAACAGGGCAAAGGCTAATTGAGCTTTTCCAAGAGAAGGCACTGGTCATAGCAAACACCCTGTTCCAACAACACAAGAGAAGACTGTACACATGGACATCATCAGATGGCCAACACTGAAATCAGATTGATTATATTCTTTGCAGCCAAAGATGGAGAAGCTCTATACAGTCAGCAAAAACAAGACCAGGAGCAGACTGTGGCTCAGATCATGAACTCCTTATTGCCAAATTCAGACTTAAATTGAAGAAAGTGGGGAAAACCACTAGACCATTCAGGTATGAATTAAATCAAATCCCTTACGATTATACAGTGGAAGTGGGAAATAGATTTAAGGGACTAGATCTGATAGAGTGCCTGAAGAACTATGGATAGAGGTTTGTGACATTGTACAGGAGACAGGGATCAAGACCATCCCCAAGAAAAAAAATGCAAAAAAGCAAAATGGCTGTCTGAGGAGGCCTTACAAATAGCTGTGAAAAGAAGAGAAGCAAAAAGCAAAGGAGAAAAGGAAAAAATATACCCATCTGAATGCAGAGTTCCAAAGAATAACAAGGAGAGGTAAGAAAACTTTCCTCAGTGATCAGTGCAAAGAAACAGACGAAAACAATAGAATGGGAAAGACTAGAGATTTCTTCAAGAAAATTAGAGATACCAAGGGAATATTTCATGCAAAGATGGGCTCGATAAAGGACAGAAATGGTATGGACCTAACAGAAGCAGAAGGTGTTAAGAAGAGGTAGCTAGAATATACCGAAGAACTGTACAAAAAAGATCATGACCCAGATAACCAGGATGGTGTGATCACTCATCTAGAGCCAGACATCCTGAAATGTGAAGTCAGGTGGGCCTTAGAAAACATCACTACGAACAAAGCTAGTGGAGGTGATGGAATTCCAGCTGACCTATTTCAAATCCTAAAAGAGGATGCTGTGAAAGTGCTGCACGCAATGTGCCAACAAATTTGGAAAACTCAGCACTGGCCACAGGACTGGAAAAGGTCAGTTTTCATTCCAATCCCAAAGAAAGGCAGTGCCAACGAATGCTCAAACTACTGCACAATTGCACTCATCTCACACACTAGTAAAGTAATGCTCAAAATTCTCCAAGCCAGGCTTCAGCAATACGTGAGCCATGAACTTCCTGATGTTCAAGCTGGTTTTAGAAAAGGCAGAGGAACCAGAGATCAAATTGCCAACATCCGCTGGATCATGGAAAAAGCAAGAAAGTTCCAGAAAAATATCTATTTCTGCTTTATTGACTATGCCAAAGCCTTTGACTGTGTGGATCGCAATAAACTGTGGAAAATTCTGAAAGAGATGGGAATACCAGACCACCTGATCTGCCTCTCGAGAAATCTGTATGCAGGATAGGAAACAACAGTTCGAACTGGACATGGAACAACAGACTGGTTCCAAATGGGAAAAGGAGTACATCAAGGCTGTATATTGTCACCCTGCTTATTTAACTTATATGAAGAGTACATCATGAGAAATGCTGGGCTGGAAGAAACACAAGCTGGAATCAAGATTGCTGGGAGAAATATTTATTGATATTTCATATATGCAGATATGCAGAGGACACCACTCTTATGGCAGAAAGTGAAGAAGAACTAAAGAGCCTATATGAAAGTGAAAGAGGAGAGTGAAAAAGTTGGCTTGAAAGCTCAACATTTAGAAAACTAAGATCATGGCATCCAGTCCCATCACTTCAGGGCAAATAGATGGGGAAACAGTGGAAACAGTGGCTGACTTTATTTTGGGGGGCTCCAAAATCACTGCAGATGGTGACTGCAATCATGAAATTAAAAGACGCTTACTCCTAAGTTATGACCAACTTAGCATATTAAGAACCAGCGATTAGTTTGCCAACAAAGGTCCATCTAGTCAAGGCTATGGTTTTCCCAGTAGTCATGTATGGTTGTGAGAGTTGGACTATAAAGAAAGTTGAGCGCTGAAGAATTGATGGTTTTGAACTGTGGTGCTGGAGAAGACTCTTGAGAGTCTCTTGGACTGCAAGGAGATCCACCAGTCCATCCTAAAGGAGATCAGTTCTGAGTGTCCATTGAAAGGACTGAGCTGAAGCTGAAACTCCAATAGTTGGCCACCTGATAACGAAGAGCTGACTCATTTTAAAGATTGAAGGCAGGAGGAGAAGGGGACAGTAGAGGAGGGGATGGTTGGATGGCATCACCAACTCAATGGACGTGAGTTTGGGTAAACTCCGGGAGTTGGTGATGTCCAGGGAGGCCTGGCGTGCTTGGTCCATGGGGTCACAAAGAGTCGGACATGACTGAATGACTGAACTGAACTGATTACGTATAAAGATGGGTCAACAGGAATTGAGGCTGCAAGACGGAAAACATCTGTTATTTCTCATTCAGATGAAGGTTAAAGAAGGCCTAAACTTGAAGGAGGAACCCGGTGCTGGGCTGTGAGATGCTACAACAGTGGTACTGGGGAAACTTGACCATAACTTAGTATGAGTTTTATGGGAGAAAAACAATCCAGTGAGAAACTAAAGTTTTGAAAATGCTGATACTAATAATACACATGGAACACAACGGAGGGAATGACTTGGGGAAAAAGGAGTTTAATTTGGAAGTATTGAATTTTAGATGTGAAACTTTAAAACAAGAAATTCAAATTAAAAAATCATATAACTTCTGTGAGATTTGCCAATATTAATTTAATAGGAATATCATTGGAGGGACTTCCCTGGTGGCTCAGATGGCAAAGCATCTGCCTACAATACAGGAGACTCGGGTTCAATCCCTGGGTCAGGGAGATCCCCTGGAGAAAGAAATGGCAACCCATTCCAGTATTCTTGTCTAGAAAACCCCATGGATGGAAGAGCCTGGTAGGCTACAGTCCATGGGGTCGCAAAGAGTCGGACACAACTGAGCAACTTTCTTTCTTTCTTTCTTTCATTGGATGGATGGGCAGACTTAGGAGAGCTGGTGATGATCTTGGAAACCTCAGAATGGAGAGCTTCCAAAAGAGCAGAGTCCATCCTCTTCATTCTCTGGTACAGTGATCTCACCTGCATAGCTCAGGAGGTCCTAACAGATGTTCCTGCTCCAGTGCTCCCTCTCCACAGAGCAACCAGAATGATCTCAGAGGGTCCATCAGACTCGACTTCCCCTGTGTTATGTCCCCAAACTGCTTCCCCTGTCCCCAGAGTTAATCCAAATTCCTCACCCTGTCATCTCAGATCTGGGCCATCGTTCCCTCCTCAACACCATCTCCTGTCGCATCTCCTCAGATGCTCGTCTCTAGACATTCTGAGGTGTTTGTTCCCCAGATATCCACCTGTGCTCCCACCTCCGGACCTCTGCACTCTTAACTGTTCTCTTTGGCCAGAATCCCCTCTTCTCGATCTTAGCAAGTCTGCCCTTTCCTTGTTCTTTCAGCCTCATCTTAAATGTTCCATCTTGAGTGAGACCGTCCCTAACCACCCTGTTTAAAATAATTAGCCTCTTCCTCCAAATCTCTATCATATTTTCATTAGAGCTTTCTTGACTATTTTTGTTTTTATTCATGTATTATTCTGTTTATCTCACTAATATATAAACTTCATGCAAATAGGACCTGACTGTCTTGTTTATGGCTCCAGGTAAGTACATAATATATATGCCCTTCAGATTATCAACAAGTACTCCTTAGAGATCTTCAGGGAGTCGATTTGAATAGTGATAAGATGAAAGTGTTTAGTTACTCAGTTGTGTCCACCTCTTTGTGATCTTGAGGACTGTAGCCTGCCAGGCTCCTCTGTCCATGGAATTCTCCAAGCAAGAATGCTGAAGTGAGTTTCCATTTCCTCCTCCAGGGGATCTTCCCCACCTAGGGGATAGAACCCAGGTCTCCCACACTGCAGGCAGATTCTTTACTATCTGAGCCACCCGATTAGGTGATAAGATGTAAAGTGTCACATGAGCTCTGTAACTATCTGTTGAGTATAAAGTGGGAATGTTTCATAATCAGAACCCCTCCTCCTGTGGAAGGGGTGTAATGACACATACTCTTTAGAACCTTCATGTGTTAATTGGGGGAGGGCCTGTCCAGAAGGTGAAAGGAAGGGCCTGGGAGCAGCTTACCGGCCTCTCCCTGTTTCGCCTGTCCCTTGTGAAAAATTTTATTAAAGTGATTTCTTATTTTCTTGTTTTGAAGTTCAAATGTGCTGATTGTTTTTACTTCAGCAGTTTAGAATAATTGAGTGGGAATTCTGTCTCTAAATTCCTGGTATATGCTGCTGCTGCTGCTGCTAAGTCGCTTCAGTCATGTCCGACTCTGTGCAACCCCATAGATGGCAGCCCACCAGGCTCCCCTGTCCCTGGGATTCTCCAGGCAAGAACACTGGAGTGGGTTGCCGTTTCCTTCTCCAATGCATAAAAGTGAAAAGTGAAAGTGATGTCGCTCAGTCATGTCCAACTCTTAGCAACCCCATGGACTGCAGCCCACCAGGCTCCTCTAGCCATAGGATTTTCCAGGCAAGAGTACTGGAGTGGGGTGCCATCACCTTCTCCACCTGGTATATGATTGTCATTTAAAGTTATCTGAGTGAAAACTGTGAGAAAATATATTTTCTCAAAGAAAACATATTCAGTTATTCAAGATTTTTATTGTTTACCTTTTACATCTTTAAAAAGATAAGGTCTTTTTTCTTGCTTTTTTAAAGTGATACTTATACATGCACATTCTTTATAATTAAAAAAATTAAAGATGATCTTCAGAAATCCTATGAGATGTTCATAAAAATTTTTTCAGAAATCTTGGAGTATATGTATACATATATGAAATTAAATATACATGTACAAGTATATGGACACAATTCTACATAAATGCTTTTATGATTTTTAGCCTGCTGTATGTTTTTTCCCACATGTTAATAGGATATGACATGTGCCCTAAACAATCAGTTCATATGAATCATTTTATATATATTTTTCTGCCTACTTTAAAAAAGGTTTGATGTCCCTTGCAAGGTAACATATGACAGCTCAAGAAAATTAAGAATTGAATAAAGGCAAACAAAAGAAGTAGAAGAATAGCCACGAGCATCTAAAGTTGGTTCATTTCCTGCACTGTCATATAGACTAACCTGTGAATTTCTCAACATTTAATACAAAGTAAAGAGTAATCACCTTACGAGCTTTTCTCTAGAAGTATATGACTAATTTTTATGATCAGTGAGTTTCTTATAATAATATATCAGAAAAGAAAAATTCATATAGCAGATGCCTTAATTGCATTTAGATTTTTCTAGTTAAAATTTCTGGCAAATTAATTGTCATTTACAGTTTTGACATTAAGTAAGTAAAGTTGCTCAGTTGTGTCCAACTCTTTGCGACCCCACGGACTGTAGCCTATCAGGCGTCTCCCTCCATGGGATTCTCCAAGCAAGAGTACTGGAGTGGGTTGCCATTTCCTTCTCCAGGGGATCTTGCTGACCAGGGATCGAACCCAGGTCTCTCATATTCCAGGAAGACGCTTTAACCTCTGAGCCACCAGGGGCGCCCATTGAGTCTAGTATTTATGTAATTGCAATTTTGTAGAATTTTCAATTTTCTATCATAAAGTTTTCTTATAGTATCAAAATTATGCTACCACCAAAAATAATCGAGTTTTGCCTTTGTGATTGAGTAAAGCTTCTTTTTACCAAAGGAGAGTGGTCTAATTTTTAAATTTTATAAGTATAATTGTATGTAATAATCATTGTTTAGGAATAATTTAATATTTACTTAAAACTTGTATTCAATAGAAGAAGGTAATATTTTGTTGTAAAGGGAGTTTCTACAGTGGGCAGTTCAGTAGAAGTTCCTTAGGGCCCTATTGCTCCCACACACCAACTTCCCTGGCTCTCATTATTCATATGTCCTGTTGTATTTTCCCTAAAGTATCACCGTCTTCATCTACAGGATTTCTTTCTTTGTTTGTTGTCTGTCTCTCCCTGCTGCCTAGATTGTACTGTCCACACATCAGTGATTTTCGTTTTTTGTTCACTGGCTTATTTCCAGGGCCTGAAACAGTACTTAACACAGAGTCGATTTCTGGAAAGTTATTTGTTGAATGAGTAAGTTTGAGGCTCACTTAATCCAAGAATCATTTTTCAAATATCCAGAAAATATATGGACTGAGTGTCTTCACCTAATCTTGAATAATACTTTTCTTAGTCTCTCAATCAGGGTATTGAACAATAATGTCACTGTGGGATGATATTCCCTGATAAGTATCTCTAGTAGAGATCTGGGTTTAGAATTTAGGATGGCACCATAAAATGTAACAGTTAGCTAGGCTAGAGGTAGTTTTGCTTTTCTCTTGTGGAAAAATTGAAGAACATAGCAAAGTATGCCTCTCTATAGGAGACAGTAACCTCCTATCATATGTGAGCCAGTCTTCTCAGGAACAAATATAGCCTAGCTGGTTGAGTTGAGGCCACAAAACATAATCATTACCCTATAAATTATTACAGCAGATATGGCTAAAAGGTAGCTAGCTCATTTAATCATTGAAAATATCACAAAAATATGCAGACTTTAAGTATATAAGTATTACATCAAACTTTAAGCAAGTATCTAATCTATCTTCCAGTGAAAACAAATTGTATTTCTTTAGGGTGGCCTACATTTGTGACAGTGGCAGGTGATTTTTAATTCTAGGAAAATTATCAATTATTGTGACTCGTTAGAAAATACCATAGATTAAGGAGGGCTTTGTAGTAGAAACGTTAAAATATGCCTGTGCAATTTTACTAAGTATGCTTATATTTATTTGAAGATTTTCCTTAGCAAAACTACACTGAAATGACTAGAAGCCCTGGCTCTGGAGCTGGGTGTCCAGGGTTCCAGTCCTAGTTCTGCCACAGACGGCTGTGTTGCTTTGGCCGGGTTAGCTTCAGTCTTTTCTCCTCAACTCAATATTGGGACAGTGGCTGTAGCCTACTCCATGTGAACGTTCTGAGGCTCAGATGGAAGAAGGCACCTTGCCTGACTCTAGGTTACTCCAGAGTTAGCTGTCATTATCATTAATGTTCCTGCTGTTTCGTTATCTGCCTTCCTTAGAATTGTGTTGCCATCGGAGAGCAGCTGCAGTCGGCACTGGGAAACACGGGCCGCGCGCACGTGATGGGGCTGCAGTCCTCGTCTACTCCGGGAGCCTTCGGCAAGTCATCCTCCACACCTTTTCCTTTCAGAACTGGGTGGACATCTGGAAACGTGACTGAAGACTCGGAGGCTAACACGGAGAAAAGTCTGCAGCCAGCTGGTGGAGGAAGTATGAGCAGCCTCCAAGAGTGTAAAATTGTGCCACAAAACCATTCTCTTCTTGAGAATGATCTCAAGAATGCAGTATCTTCTTTCTTATCAAAGAAAGCAAGTGACTGCTCACACATACCTAACTCCGAGTTGCTGCCTCTTCTGCAGAATTTGTGTGGCCAGGTGAGCCATCTCCGGGTGGGACCCGGCACCAAGTGGCAGGATAGCATCACCAAGCCCGGTGGAGGCGCTGGGGGTGTCATGTAAGTGTTTAGACCCGTGTGGTCGAGGTGGGGTGTGGGGGAGGGTGCGGAGGCAGGTGGAGGAAAGAGGTTTGTTTCAGTAGCTTCTGCCTGAAATTGTTTCCAGAGAGAACTGTAGAAGCTTTGACATTTCACCATTGACACAGATAGAAATAGAGGAAAGAAATATTCTGCAGAGTAGAATGCGTTGCTTTGAAAGAAATGTGTAAACTAGAGGGGCTGAGCACTTCTCGGGCGTTTGGTGGGAGGAGTGTAAGCAGCAGACAGAGGTTGGAGTAGAGAGTTACCTGTATGAAAGGAGAGGAGCTGTGGTAGCCATGATGTGTACACTGTTTGCCTGATTGTATAAAATGAACCATTGCAACGGATTTTCTTTGTAGATCCTGTGTGACCTGGGCTGATTTTGGAGTCATCCAAACATTTGTCGGCTTGTAATTGTTAATAGTGTACAGGCCCTTATTCTCTAATCTCATAATTCCAATTTTTTCCACTCCTGCTTTGATTGAGGTGTAGTTAAGTGTTTAGTATGTGTTTAGTATGTGCAGGAGACGCAAGAGATGCAGGTTCGATCCCTGAGTCGGGAAGATCCCCTGGACTAGGAAATGCAACCCACTCCAGTATTCTTGCCTGGAAAATTCCATGGACTACAGTCCATGAGGCTCCAAGGAGTCAGGCGCGACTGATCGCACACACACCATCCTTCAGGTAGATGGATGTTTGCAAACACTGCACTAGATGGGAACTCAGGACTTCAGCCATGGTTCTGACTCAACTATTTTACCTTGCTATTTCAGTCTTTTGATTTAGACTTTTTTTTACATCTCAAATGAGGTCATTGTATTGGTTGAAATTTTCTTAATGTATTTAATAGCATTGAAATTTGAGGAGTTTAGTAAGTTATTGAAACAAATGGTGGTTCTTACTTGGGAAGAACAAGGAAAGGTAACAGTGTTTTTTAATTGTTGATAGTCTTTATCAGTGTTAACTTGTGACATGGCAAAACAAACAAATACTAAAACGCAAAGGAAGAAAAAACCTGAACGTTTAAAAACTGCGCTCCCCTGATAGCTCAGTTGGTGAACAATCTGCCTGCAATGCAGGAGACCCTGGATCAATTCCTGGGTCGGGAAGATCCACTGGAGAAGGGATAGGCTACTCACTCCAGTATTCTGGCCTGGAAAATTCCATGGACTGTATAGCCCATAGGGTCGCAAAGAGTTGGACACGACTGAACGACTTGCACTTCCACTTTTCTGATTCCTTTTGAGCTGGAATGTCTCCAGTTCTCTCAGATCCTCCCTGTTAACAATAAAAAATCCCTGGATATAATACAGCAAACACACAAAGACTATATAAAAGGTGGAGAGAAGTCAGATTGCTTAGGGCCTCTGAAGCTTAGTGTTTTTTAGTTCCTGGTTATCAGAATTTCTTTCATCATAGGGGGATACACGATTTTGCCAAGTATTTTTCCTATGGCCATTTATATGATCATGAATTTTCTTCAGTAATCTCTTCATATGGTGAATTACATTAGTTTCAAAAACTGAACCTGCCTAGCATACCTAGAATAGATCCCACTTGATTGCGGTGTCAAATTCTTTTTTATACAATGCTGGAACTGATTTGCTAATATTTTGTTAAGTGCTCTTACATAGAATTCATTGGAGATCCTAGTCTGTATTTACCTTTTACTGTTTGTCTGGTTTTATATTATGAGGGTGATACTGGTTTCATAAAATGAGTTCTACTTTTTTTTGAGTTCTATATTTTAGAAGAGATTGTGTAAAATTGATGTGATTTCTTTCATATGATGTTTGGTATTGATGGAAGTCTCCAGTGAAACCAGATGGGCCTGAATGGTTTCTTTCCTGGTAACTGTTAAATTACAAATTGAATTTCTAACACAGTAAAGTTGTCAGTTCTCCCCATTGATATGAAGGTTTAATGCAATACATACTAAAATTTCACCACAATATTTTGTAGACATAGACATAGATTATTTTAAAAATTCTATGAAAAGCAAAAGAGGAAGAATAGCTAAGACAGCCTTGAGAAAGAGGGATGCAGTGGGAGGAGTCCCTCTTCTAGTGTCGAGTCTTCTACAGCGAGAGTACCAAGACGGGGCAGTGATGGCGGAGGGCAGACACGGGGTCAGTGGAGGACAACAGAGGGTTCGGAGATAGACCCGCACAGGTGTGCTCACCTGAGTGTTGCCCGAGGTGCAACAGCAGTTCAGTAAAGGAAGAAGAGTCTTTCTAACTCATGGTGCTGGAGCAGATGGATACCCAAAGAGCAAAAAGTGAACTATGACCCAAACCTCGTACTTTATACAAAACTTCACTCAGAATGGATCAGAGCCGTAAGTGTAAAACATGAAGCTCTGGAAGTTTCTAATAATCCACAGGAGACACTCTTTGGGAGCCTACACAAGGTACCAACAATGTTTGACCTCCGTGAAAACACTAGAACTTTTTCTCTGTGAAAGACTCTTTTGCCAAGTCGCTTCAGTCGTGTCCGACTCTGTGCGACCCCATAGACGGCAGCCCACCAGGCTCCCCCGTCCCTGGGATTCTCCAGGCAAGAACACTGGAGTGGGTTGCCATTTCCTTCTCCAATGCATGAAAGTGAAAAGTGAAAGTGAAGTTGCTCAGTCGTGTCCGACTCTCAGTGACCCCATGGACTGTAGCCACGCAGGCTCCTCCGTCCATGGGATTTTCCAGGCAAGAGTACTGGAGTGGGGTGCCATTGCCTTCTCAGGAAAGACTCTTTTAGGAGGAATAAAATACAAGTTCCAGAGTGGGAAAAAAGTATTTTCATATTACAAATCCAACAAATGACTTACATCTAAAATACAGAGAGTGCTGAAAACTCAAAAAAAAAAAAATCCAATTAGAACATAGGCAGAAGACCATAGAGAGACATTTACACCAGATAAGATGTACAGAGCAAAGAATCACATGAAAAGATGAGTTATTTTTGACCTGATGGCTATTAAGGAAGGGCACATTAAAACCACAAGACACAAGATACCACTATACAGTTATTCAAATGGTTAAAATAAAAAGTTTAAAAATGGTGGCAAAACCAAATACCAATGAGAAATTGGATCTCTCATACATTGCTCATGGAGACTTAAAGTGGTACAGCCACTTAAAAAAAAAATGTTTGGCAGTTTCTTATAGCTAAACATGTTGTTACCATGTGACTCAGAAATCATATTCCTGAACATTTATCCCAGAGAAATGAAAACTTCTTTTTTTTTTAATTAATTTATTTTTGGTTGTGCTAGGTCTTCATTGGTGCTCATGGGCTTTCTCGAGCTGTGGCGAGCAGGGGCTACTCTTTGTTGCTTGGCACGGACTTCTCATTAGTTGCTCTGTGGCATGTGGAATCTTCCACGACCAGGGATTGAACCCATGTCCCCTAAGTTGGAAGGTGGATTCCTATCTGTTGTACCACCAGGGAAGTCCCCCAGGAATTTTTGTCCACATAAAAATCAATACACAGTTGTTCATAGAAGCTTTATTTGTAAAAGTCCAAAACTGTAAGCAACCAATGTATCTTAAAGTTGATGAAGGATTCAATTAGCCCTGGTATATCCATATCATGGGATGCTATCAGCAATAAAAAGGAATGGCCTATTGACACATGCAACAATTTGGTTGTCGGGCAAAGGCATTATGCTGATCTACAAAAGAGAGTCTCAAGAGCTAAGCTACATGGGTCCATTTGTGTAACATTCTCATAATACAGATGAACACTGTAAGTGATTACCAGGGGTTCGGGATGGAGGAGATTAGGAAAGTGGATGTGACAGTGAAAGGGTGGCAAGAGGGAGCTCACTGTAGTTAAGGGATAGTTCTGTCTCTTGATTGTGGTGATATTTACATGAATGTGTGTATGTGTGATAAAATGGCATACACACACTGTACTGACATCAAATTCCTGGTCTTGATAGTGTTCCATAGTTAGGTAAGAAGTAAAGACCAGGACCATTGGGTGAAGGGTACTGGACAAATATAGTGTCTTTACAACTTACTATGAATTTATAGTTATTTGAAAATAAAGATTAAAATAAATAAATTTATATTAAAAATTTTTAATAAATATATATTTTTTAAAAAAGAAGAAAATAAAGAGAACAATAAAAAGCTTCTTGTATATTCTGGAGTGTTGTTGTCCAGTCATTGTTGTTTGACTCTCTGCAACCCCATGGACTGCAGCACGCCAGGCTTCCTTGTCCTTCAACATCTCCCGGAGCTGGCTCAAACTCATGTCCATTGAGTCGGTGATGCCATCCAGCCATCTCATTTTCTGTCATCCCCTTCTCCTGCCTTCATTCTTTCCCAGCATCAGGATCTTTTTCCAATGAGTCAGCCCTTCGCATCAGGTGGCCAAAGTATTGGAATTTCAGCTTCAGCATCAGTCCTTCCAGTGAATATTCAGGGTTGATTTCCTTTAGGTTTGACTGGTTTGATCTCCTTTTAGTCCAAAGGACTCTCTTCTCCAGCACCAGAGTTCGAAAGCATCAGTTCCTTGGCGCTCAGCCTTCTTTACGGTCCAACTCTCTTATCCATGCATGAATACTAGAAACCACTACATTCTAGAGTAGTGGTTCTCAAAGCTTTTGGTCTTTACTCTCTTAAAAATAATTGAGCACTCCAAAGAACTTTTATTTATGTAGGCTATATAAAAATATTTATTAGTTTAGAAATAACAATAAACCCATTACATAGTAACATAAATATATTTTTTTTAAAATACCATATTTTCTTTTTAGAAAGTTTAATGAGAATGGTATTGTTTCAAATGTATGTAAAACTGTATTGACTTTGGGTTGTAGTTTCATATATGTTGCCTTATAGCATGTCTAACTCAATATATCTAGTAAGACCACAGTAGAAATACTGAGAACAAACTGAGTTACCCCTGAGAAAAACATTTATCTATACCCTAAACCTGCTACCTTAAAGAATTCTAGGAAACGGAATACACAACCAGATAGCAATTAGTCATCACAGTAACGACATTATACATGGTGTGGCCTCTGGATAATTCATTGTACATTTATTGTACAATTCATGTTGAGATAAATTAGGGTTATTATAAAAAATAGTTTTGACCTCATGGAACACCCAGGAAAATATGAGGAGATCCTAGGGTTTTGTGGACCACACTCTGAAATTCATTGTCTTTGTCCTTCCAATGCTTTAGAAGATTGTTCGGATGAAGAAAAGAGAAAACTGTTAAAATGCTTGGGGAAGGACTTGGAAGACATACAAAGACCTTAAAGAAAAAGCAAGATTGCTTTTGATTTGGAACGCAAAACCAAAAAGAAAGACCCTTTGTATCTAAAGACTTGTTTTTGAGGATAGAAATTCTGTCATCTTCATTTTTATATTCTTAATTTCAGTTTATGCTTAAATATTTAAAGAACTGAAGCAATAATAATGCTTTGAGCATTCGAGATTGTATGCGTCAAGAACCTGGAAATATGTTGGAAGGAAACAGAATGTAGTTGTGGAGACAAATTGCAGCGATGTGTATTGGCTGCTTTATTGTAGTGTATTTTGGTGGTTATAATACGAGGGAAAATTGTCATAATATTTTTTTAAATTTATTTTCAGAGTAGAAGAGCAACCTGTTTGTTCCTATTTGGAAAAGATTCTTTCTAAAAATTTGGAACTGATGGAAAAGAAACTTACAGACTACATTGATCAGCAAATATATAAACTCCAGGAGCACATAGATAATAAGATTGCTTTGTTAATGGACTTGCTGCAACGTCCCAACTCCCCACCCTCTGGGATGC
>NW_024080519.1:0-24016 GCF_014754425.2 Oryx dammah
CGTCCACTAGAGGCGCGGGGAGCAGTGCGTGCCCTGCGGAGCTCGCAGGTGCTTGGGAGCGCCTCTAGTGGACGTCCCTGGAAGGCTGACTCTCAAGGCCACAGTGGCAGGGACTGACTCACTGGGGAACAGGCTGTGTCATGAGGTCAGTGAGGACCTGCCTCTCCCCAGGTCGGTCGCTAGTCCTGGCGGTGCTCCTGGTTGACTCTCTTGGCAAGGATTTACTTTTTCACCCAGAGTGGGGCTTTGACTCCTATGAAATCACTATCCCCAAGAAGCTGAGCTTCCGTGGAGGGGAGCAGAGAGCAGCCAGGCACGTGTCCTACCTCCTGCAGGTAAAAGGCAAGAACCGTGTCCTTCATCTGTGGCCCAAGAGGTTTCTGTTGCCTCGGAATCTGCAGGTTTTCTCCTTCACAGAACAGGGGAGACTCTTGGAAGATCACCCTTATGTACCCAAGGACTGCAACTATTTGGGCTTGGTTGAAGGAAATCCGGATTCTGAAGCTACCATAAGTACATGCATGGGAGGTCTCCGGGGCATCCTGAAAATTGCTGCCAATCATTACCAAATCGAGCCCCGCAAGGCTTCTTCCAATTTTGAACACATGGTATATCCCCTGGAGAAAGAGGAGGAAATTCCCAATCAAATCTGTGGCTTAACTAATGATGAAACAGTAGAGCAGATGGCCCAGCGTGAGAACATGGCTAGGTCTCCAGATTTCACTGAGTCATATGTGCACCAAAAGTACTTGGAATTAGTCCTGGTCTTTGATAACAGTAGGTATTTATATTTGAACTCCAATCTTACTCAAGTCATAAGTGATGCCATTCTTCTGACTTCAATTGCAGACTCTTACTTTCAAGATGTCCGTATGAGAATACAACTATTAGCTGTTGAAGCATGGACAGACAGAGACAAAATAAGACTTAATTCCCCAGAGTTATCACAAGTTTTAGGCCAGTTTGTGCAGTACAGGTCACGTGACCTACGTCTTCGGATTCCGGCAGACTGGGCACACCTGTATGTTCACAAAAAGTTTAAGGATGCACTTGCTCATCACTGGGGGAGTGTATGTAGTATGATGCCTTCTGGATCTACAGGTTCTATGCTAGACAGAAGCATCCTTGGCCCCGCCACTTGGACTGCTCATGTTCTGGGCCATAGTGTGGGAATGACCCATGATTATGAATACTGCCAGTGTAAGGGTAGGCATAGTTGTATCATGGGCACCGGACGAACTGGGTTTAGTAATTGTAGTTATGCCGAATTTTATTCACATGTAAGTTCAGGATTAAACTGTCTAAATAATCTCCCAGGCCTAGGCTATGTGGTTAAGAGATGTGGAAACAAAATTGTGGAAGAGAATGAGGAATGTGACTGTGGTTCGACAGAGGAGTGTAAAGAAGACGGGTGTTGTCAACCAGATTGTACATTCAAACAAGGTGCCAGCTGTAACGTTGGACTTTGTTGTCATAACTGTCGATTTCGTCCGTCGGGATACATGTGTCGGATGGAAGAAAACGAATGTGACCTTGCAGAGTACTGCAATGGGACCTCAGCTTTCTGTCCAAGTGATACTTATAAGCAGGATGGAACCCCTTGCAAGTACGAAGCCCATTGTTTCAAACAGAGTTGTCAATCCAGGTATATGCAGTGCCAAAAAATTTTTGGACTTGATGCCAAGGATGCGCCTCATCAGTGCTATGATGCAGTTAATGTAATAGGTGATCAGTACGGAAACTGTGGGATTTCAGGAGTTCGTAAGTATAAAAAGTGTCCCAAAGAAAGATCCTTATGTGGCAGGCTACAGTGTATAAATGTCGAAACCCTCCCTGATATGCCAGATCACACTATCCTAATATCCACTCACCTGCATGAAGAAAACCTCGTGTGCTGGGGCATTGGCTATCATCTAGCCATGGTACCTATGGGGTTACCTGACCTGGGCGTGATAAATGATGGTACCTCCTGTGGTAAGGAGCGGGTATGTTTTAATAGAAAATGTGTGAATAGCTCAGTCCTGAATTTTGACTGTTTCCCTGAGAAGTGCAACCACCGAGGAGTCTGCAACAGTAACAGAAACTGCCACTGCATGTATGGTTGGGCCCCTCCGCTGTGTGAGGAGGTAGGGTACGGAGGAAGCATCGACAGTGGGCCTCCAGGACCACTAAAGGAAGGGGTGCCTGTCTCAGTTCAGGTTGTGTCCCTTATGGTAATGCGCCTTATTTTCATATTTATCTCAGTGATCCTTGTGTTATTTTGGAATGTCCTAGAACACTTTTGAAGCCAAAGAGAGACACCAGCATGTAGCACTGGAGTAGAACAGTTCAAGGAGAAAAATATATCTATATCAAGAAACCAAAAACGTAATCAGGCAATCCACAGTAACTCTGTTTACTACACAGGGTCATAAATTGAATAAGCTTCTCATTTATCCATACAGCTCTTTCTTCCTTCGATTTATTTTACCTAATTTCTTTGATTTTTTGATCAGCAAATAAAAAGTACTCTTGATTTGGAAACAAATCGGTGCATCTTGCTCTCCCCTTAGTTTGTGATGACGTTTGGATTGCCTTTAAAAAAAATGCCCTACTGGTTTTCTGAACACTCATATTGTTAGTTTCATAGAATTACAGTGGATTTCAGGGTAACCTACTGTCTTTCAGTCCCAGCAAACAAAGCCGTCATCTACTTTTCCCTCTGTCTCCCTCAGTGTCATCAATGAAAGCATCAGTGTCTGTGCCCTATGTTGAACCATGAATGGTGATTGCCACATTTTATATATAGAAGGTGATCACTTACGAGGGGAGTCCCTCACTGTGCGGTTCACCCACAGTGTAGAAATCTGGTCTCTGACTCAGTGCTTGGGTTGGCCTTGGTTGGGCTGAGGGCTCAGAGGACTGAGTGGCCCCTTCAAAGGAGTCAATGACCACCTCTTGCTCATCATCCCAGCCCTGTAACAGCAAAAGTGTTTTGGTTTTGTTTGGGATGAACCCTCCTGCTGTTCCTTTAGCTTCCCCAGGGCTCCTTCATCCCCAGGCAGCACTGCAGGTCAATTATACCCCACTCCAATCTCCTCTTTTCTTAGCCATGTGGTTCTTCTTACTAAAGAAGTTGTGGGGCTTCCCTAGTGGCTCAGGCAGTAAAAAATCTGCCTGCAATTCAGGAGTCCTGGGTTCGATCCCTGGCTCGGGAAGATCCCCTGGAGAAGGGAATGGCTACCCACTCCACTATTCTTGCCTGGAGAACCCCATGGACAGAGGAGCCTGGTGGGCTACAGTTTATGGAGTCACAAAGAGTCAGACATGACTGAGCACACACAAAGAAGTTGTGGGACACTCATGATAAAGAGTGTCCCCTTGGACTGTTTGGGGCTCTTCTTAACTCAGAGTAGAAAGAACATCAAGATAATTTTTTGATCATCATAATTCTAACTTTTATCAAACTTAGCCATCATCAGAAAAATCCTAAGAAAGCAAGGACATGTGGTTATGTAGCTACAATACTGAAAATGGTAACTACCATTTATTGTCTTTACTCTGTGGCAGACAATGTTCTAAGCACTTCACCAGTGCCAATATGCTTGAAAGTGAAAGTCACTCAGTCCTGTCCAACTCTTTGCAACCCCATGGACTATACAGTCCATGGAATTCTTCAGGCCATAACACTGGAGTGGGTAGCCTTTCCCTTCTCCAGGGGATCTTCCCAACCCAGGGATCGAACCCAGGTCTCCCGCATTGCAGGTGGATTCTTTACCAGCTCAGCCACAAGGGAAGCCCAAGAATACTGGAGTGGGTAGCCTATGCACAGTCCTGAATATAAAATAAGTCTGTGAGGTAGGTGTTGTTGTTTTCCTGTTTTCTAAAAAGGAAATGGAGGACAATGAGGTTAAATAACCTGCTCAAGATTATACAACTAATAATTGATGCCATTATTCAATGTAACTTTATATGAATATTTGGAAATTCACTTTAGTGAGGAGGATTTATTTAAAAACTTAAGCTTATTTATACATCATAGATATTTTCAACATTTTTGTTGTGATAAAATATATAGCTGTTATTATTTACATAAAGCATGCATGCAGTGTGATAATTTAATATACATATATATTGCAGAGTGACTACCAAGATCAAGGTAATAACACATCCATCACCTCACATACTTCAATTCTCAGAGGGGAAGGATACTTAGCAGCAACTCTCAACAAATTTCAGATATACAATACCATGTTATTAACTCTATTTGTCATGCTGTATGTTAGATCTTCAGAACTTATTTAATTACAGCTGAAAGTTTGTACCCTTTGTCTTACATCTACCCATTTCCCCCTCTCCCCAGTCCCTAGCAACCATCACTCTATTCTATTTCTCCAAATTGGTCCCTTAAAATTTTTTTTTCAGTTGTAAGTAATACCATATAGTACCTTGTTTCTGTGTAGATTTTTAGTTAACATAATGCCCTCCTGATTCATTCATGATTCTTCAAATGGCAGGATTTTTTTTGCTAAATAATATTCCATTGTGTATACACATGCATGTAGTTTACTAATCCATCCATACATTAAAGGACGTCTAGGTTGTTCTAAGTCTTGGTAATAGTGAATAATGCAGCAATGAATGAGAGACTCCAGATATCTCCTGAAGGCACTAACTTAACTTGCTTTGGGTATGTAGCCAGGAGTGGAATTCCTGGATTATAAAGTAGGTCGATTTTTAATTTTTTAAGGAACTGCCATAGTATTTTCCGTAATGGCTGTACCATTTATGTTTCAAAGAACAGTGTTAAAGGGTTCTTTTTTTTCCACTACTCACCAACATTTGTTTTTGTTTTCTCTTGTTTGTATGATCATAGCCACTCAATGAGACGTCAGGTGATACTGCATTGTGGTTATGATTTGCATTTTCCTGATGATTAGTGATGTTGAGTACCTTCTCACCTATTTACTGTCATCTGAATGTCTTCTTTGGGAAATATCTATTCAAGTCCTTTGTCCAGTTTTTAACTGGACTGTTTGCTTTTCTGCTGTTGAATTCTAAGAATCGCACATATATTTTGGATATTAAACCCTTATCAGATATATGGTTTATAAATATTTTTCCTATTATGTGAGTTACCTTTTCAATTTATTGATTGCTTTCTTTGCTATACAGAAGATTTTAGTTTGGTGTAATCCCTCTAATTTTTTTTTTTTCCAGATTTTTGCTACCTGTGTTTTTGGGAGGCCTTATCTAAGAAACCATTGCCAAGACCAATGTCAAAAATCTTTTCCCTAAGTCTTTTTTCTAGGAGTTTTAAACTTTCAGGCTTTATATTCTTAAGTGTATAGTTTAGTAGTGTTAGAGATGCATTCACATTGTTGTGAAACCAGTGTCTGGAACTCTTTACATCTTGCAAAACTGAACCAGCATACACATTAAATAAAAGCAGTTCCCTTTCCCTTGCAGCCTGTGGAAACCACTATTCTACTTTATGTCTCTATGAATTTACGTTTTTATCTAGGTACCTCATCTAAATGAAATCATATAGTAATTTTTGTTACTGGCTTATTTAATTTAGCATAATGTCTTCAAGATTCATCCATGTCTGCATTCTTATGCAGGTGACAGAATTTCCTTCCATTTAAAGACTGAATTATGTTTTATTATATATATGCTCAGTCACTTAGTCATGTCCAACTCTGCGACTCCATGGACTGTAACCTGCCAGGCTCCTCTGTCCAAGGGATTTTCCAGGCAAAAATACTGGAGTAGGTTGCCTTTTCCTTCTTTGTAGTATATGTATGTATCACATTTTGTTTATCTGTTCATTTGTTGATGGAAAGTTGGGTTGCTTCCACCTTTTACTTACTGTGTTAATGCTGCTATGAACATGAATGTACAAAAATCTGTTCATGCTTCTTATCCCTTTGGAGAAATACCTAGAAGTGGAATTGCTAGGTTGCCAGGATCCAGCCCTGGTGGATCCAGGGTAATTCGAAGTGGAGACGGAGTTGGCGTCCTAGGAAAAAGCTATTTAATTAGAAATATAAAGAGAGATTAGAAAAGAATAGTGTAGTAGGAAGATTAGTGGAGAAAAAGATGCTGAATAACTTGGTTTATGTGGGATACCAATAAAATCTCAAGAGAAGAGATTTGCACCACCTACGTAGGCCACCGGCACTCACTTGAATAGTGGAGGGTGCCCCGCCTTGGGCTCCCTCTCCCATGGATCTTAGAAGCTAGGGCAAAATTAACAGGCTTGGCGAGTACCCATGCTCCAGATGGGAATTCAGCCAGAAAAATGGAGAACAAGAAGAAAAGACACGGGGCAATCAGTCTTTCCAGAAACTGATCCGATTTCTTTATTTTCAGGTTTGCTTATATACCTTTTGTTACACATAGAGACAAATGGAAATTTTAAAGTCACGTGGGGGTCAGCAGTCCTGACCTTTATCAAAATCAGGTGCCTCATATAAATGTATGCAAAAAGGTCTTTAGGGGTTTTACATCATCTTCTGGCCAGGGGGCCTGCTAACATTTTATGATCCTTTCTTTCTGATAACGGTCAGTCAACCAGAAACTTATTTTCCAGGGATGACTTTTCTTAAACCAGGCACCACCCTCCGAAGGTACCAGATAAAGTTGCATTCCTATAGGGTGAGGGTGTAGTGGGTTACAATTTTTATCTTTAGAAAAACCCAATGCTAACTAAGACTTTCAAAATACTCCAAACTCTCTGTGCTGTTTATGGTTGAGAAGTTGTAAACAATCATGTACATAGTAGCAAAAGTGTGGATAATCCTGTCACACAAGCTAGTCTGCCAGCAGAGAGGTTTGACCTGAGACACCCTTACCATGCCCAGGGATTTTTATTAACTGGAGCTGTAGGTTAACTCCTTCTCCAAGAGAGGTGGGGGACAGCCCCCCGTAAAGTCAGAGGTATAGGTGAGAGCATAAAGCAGTAAAGTAGGCAGACTCTGGTTTTGGGTGTAGATGCTCGGGAACAGGGGGTTTCCTGAGGCTCAGTCCCACCTTTGTGTATGTCGAAGCCTCCTTCCTCATGACCTTTGCCACAGGCGGAGTTCCTCATGCTGGCTCCTGGCACTAGGTGCTTTCGTAATTCTATTTTTAATTTTTTGAAGACACCATACTATTTGTCATAGCAATTGCACACTTTCACATTCCCAGTAGCAGTGCACAGAAATCCAGTTTTTCACACTCTTGCCAACACTTTGCTATTTTCTAGTTTAGAGATAATAGCCATTCTAGTAGATATAAAGTGGTTATCTATTGTAGTTTTGATTTGCTTTTCCCTAATGATTAGTGGTGTTGAGCATATTTTTGTGGGCCTATTGGCCATTTGCATATTTCCTTTGAACAAATTTTAGTTCAAGTACATTGTCAATTTTTAAACAATTTTTTTATATTGGAATATAATTGATCTACAATGTTGTGTTAGTTTCAAGTATAGAGCAAAGTGGTTCAGTTATACACATAAATATATCATTTTTTTTCAAATTCTTTTCCCATATAGGTTATTACAGATTATTGAGCAGAGTTCCCTGTGCTACCCAGTAGGTCCTTCTTGGTTATCTATTTCCTATATGGTGGTGGTTTCCTCTCTAAGTCGTGTCCACCTCTGGCAATCCCATGGGGAGCCCACCAGGATCCTCTTCATGGGATTTTCCAGGCAAGAATACTGAAGTGATTTGCCATTTCTTTCTCAACGGGATCTTCCTGACTCAGGGATCAAACACAGGTCTCCTGCATTGCAGGCAAATTCTTTACCAACTGAGCTACCCGGGAAAGGCTATTTCATATATAGCAGTGTGTATTTGCCATTCCCAAACTTTCGATTTATCCCTCTTGCCTCCATCTTTCCCCTTTTTGTAACTGTAAGTTTGTTTTCTAAGTCTGTTAGGATGTTTCTGTTTTGTAAATAAACTTATTTTTATCATTTTTAAAGATTCTGCATATAAATGATATCATATGATATCTTTCTCTAACATTTCACTTCGTATGATAATCTTCATGTTTATCCATGTTGTTGCAAATGCCATGTTGCTGCAAATGGTGTTATATATTCTTTTTTTGGGTCCTGAAAAAATTATATATACCACATCTTCTTTATCCATTCATCTGTCTGTGGGCATTTAGGTTGCTTCTATGACTTGGCTCTTGTAGGCAGCAATGCCATTGGGGTGTATATACCCTTTGGAACCATGGTTTTGTCTGGATATATGCCCAGGAGTGGGATTGCTGGGTCATATGGTAGCTCTGGGCTTCCCAGGCAGCACTAGTGGTAAAGAACCTGCCTGCTGATGCAGGAAATCCAGGTTCGATCCATGGATCAGAAGATCCCCTGGACGAGGACATGCTAACCCACTCTGGTATTCTTGCCTGGAGAATCCCATGGACAGAGAAGCCTGACGGGATACAGCCCACAGGGTTGCAAAGAGTTGGGCATGACTGAAGTGACTTTGCATGCATGCATGCATGCATGGTAGCTCTATTTTTAGTTTTTTAAGGAACCTCTATACTGGTCTCCAAAGTGGCTATACCAATTTACATTCCAATCAATAGTTTAGGAGTGTTCCTTCTTCTCTATATACTCTCCAGCATTTACTGTTTGTAAATTTTTTTTATAATGGCCATTCTGACCAGTATGAGGTGGTATTTCATTGTAGTTTTTATTTGCATTTCTCATAGTTAGCGATGTTGTACATCTTTTCCTGTGCCTCTTGTCCCTTTGTATGTTTTTGGAGCAATGTCTATTTAGGATTTCTGCTCATTGTTTGATATTTTTTTTTATATTGAGTTGCATGAGTTGTTTATAAATTCTGAAGATTAATATCTTGTCAACTGCATAATTTGCAAATGTTTTCTCCCATTCTGTGAGTTATCTTTTCATCTTGTTGATGGTTTCCTTTGCTGTGCAAAAACTTTTGAGTTTAATTAGGATCCATTTGTTTATTTTTGTTTTTATTTCCATTACTCTAGGAGACAGATCATAAAAGATATTGCTACTAACTATCCTTTCCCTACCCCCCACCCCCCCATTCCCCCCCACCCCACCCCACCCCCTAACCATTAAGTTTATTTTCTAAGTCTATGTGTCTCTTTTTGTTTTGTAAGTAAGTTCATTTGTATCATTTCTTTTTAGGGGTAGTTAGGGACTATGGGCAGAGAAGGCAATGGCACCCCACTCCAGTACTCTTGCCTAGAAAATCCCATGGACGGAGGAGCCTGGTCGGCTGCAGTCCATGGGGTGGCTAGGAGTCAGACATGACTGAAGCGACTTAACAGCTTAGCAGCAGCAGGGACTATGGGAAGGTCATGTTCAAACTGCTATATTTAAACTGAATAACCAACAAGGGTCTATTGTGGAACTCTGCTCAGTGTCATGTGCCAGCCTGGATGAGAAGTGGGGGGTTGGAGGAGAATGTATACATGTATCTGTATGGCTGAGTCCCTTTGCTGTTCATCCGATACTACCACAACTTTGTTACTTGGCTACACCCCAATGCAAAATAAAAAGTTTAAAGTTTGGGGAAAAAAGATATTTCTGTGATTTATGTAAAAGAGTGTTCTGCCTGGGTTTTCCCATAAGGGTTTTATAGTATCTGGTCTTACATTTAGGTTTTTAATCCATTTTGAGTTTATGTTTGTGTTAGAATTGTGCTGTTAGAGGGGCTTTCCAGGTGGATCAGTGATAAAGAATCTGACTGCCAGTGCAAGGCAATGCAGGAAACATGGGTTTGATCCCTGGGTGGGGAAGCTCCCTTGGAAGAAGAAATGGCAATCCACTCCAGTATTCTTGCATGGAGAATCCCATGGACAGAGAGGGGTGGTGAGCTACAGTCCAAGGGGTCACAAAGAGTTGGACACAACTGAGTGAGCACGCACACACATATTGTATTAGAGAACGTTCTAATTTCATTCTTTTACGTGTAGCTGTCCACTTTGCCCAGCACCACTAATTGAAGAGACATTGCTTTTTCTCCATTGTGTATTCTTGCCTCCTTTGTTGCAGGTTAATTGATCATAGGTGTATGGGTTTATTTCTGGGCTTTCTGTCCTGTTCCATTGATCTATATTTGTGTTTTTGTGTGAGTACCACGCTGTTTTGATGAGTATAGCTTTGTAGCATAGTCTGAAGTCAGGGAGCCTGATTCTTCCAGCTCTGTTTTTCTTTCTCAAGCTTGGTTTGACTGTTCAGGGCCTTTTGTGTCTCCATACATATTTTAAGATTTTTGTTTGTTTTAGTTCTTTGGAAAATGCCATTGGTAATGTGATAGGGATTGCACTGAATCTGTAGATTGCCTTAGGTAGTACAGTTATTTTGACAATATTGATTCTTCCAATCTAAGAATATGGTATATCTTTCCATCTGTTTATGTCATCTTTTATTTCTTTCATCACCATCTCATAGCTTTCATAGTGTAAGTTTTTTGCCTCCTTGGGTAGGTTTATCCCTAGGTACTTTATTCTTTTTGATGTGGTAGTAAATGGGATTGTTTCTTTAATGTATCTTTCTGATCTTTCATTGTTACTGTGTAGAAATTCAAGCAATTTCTGTGAGTAAATTTTGTATTCTGTAACTTTACTAAATGATTGATGAGCTCTAGTAGTTTTCTGGTAGACTCTTTAGGATTTTCTGTGTATAGTATCATGTCAGCCACAAATGGTGACGGTTTAACTTCTTATTTTCCAATTTGGATTCCTTTTATTTCATTTTCTTCTCTGTTTGCCATTGCCAGGACTTCCAAAACTATTGAATAAAAGTGGTGAGAGTGGACATCCTTGTCTTGTTACTGATTTTAGAGAAAATACTTTCAGCTTTTCACCATTAAGTGTGTTGGCTGTGGGTTTGTAATAATGGCATGTATTATATTGGGATATGTTCCCTCTATGCCCACTTTCTTGAAAGGTTTCATCATAAATTGATATTGAATTTTGTCAAAAGATTTTTCTGCATCTATTGAGGTGATTATGTGGCTTTTATTCTTTAATTTGTTAATGTTGTGTATCACACTGATTAATTTTCAAATATTGAAAAATCTTCGTATGCCTGGGATAAATTCCATTTGATAATGGTATATGATCCTTTTAATATATTGTTGGATTTGGTTTGCAAGTGAAAGTTTATAACAATATAATATTACTTCAGGAAACAAGAAAAATTCCAAATAAGCCACCTAACCTACACCTAAAGCAACTAGATAAAGAGGAACAAAACCCAAAGTTAGTAGAAGGAAAGAAATCAAAAAGATCAGAGCATAAATAAATGAAATAGGGATGAAGAAAACAGTACAAAAGGTCAGTGAAACTACAAGCTGTTTCTTTAAAAGATAAACAAAATTGATAAATCTTTAGCCAGACTCATCAAGGAAAAAAAGGGAGCAGGCTCAAATCAATAAAATCAGAAATGGAAAAGAAGTTACAACTGACACCACTGAAATAAAAAGGATCATAACAGATTATTACAAGCAACTATATGCCAATAAAATGGAAAATCTAGAAGAAATAGACAAATTCTTAGAAAGATATGATCTAAGACTGAATGAGGAGGAAATAGAAAATGTGAACAGACTTATCACAAGTATTGAAATTGAAACTATGATTAAAAACTCCCAACAAACAAAAGTCCAGGACCAGATGGCTTCACAGGCAAATTCTGTCAAGCATTTAGGGAACACCTAGCCTTCTGAAACTCTTCCAAAAACTCGCAGAGGAAGGAATACTCCCAAACTCATTCTATGGGGCCACCACCACCCTGATACCAATACCAGACAAAGATGCTATGATGCCATGGAAAAGAGAAAATTTTAGACCAATATCACTGATGAACATAAATATGAAAATTCCTCAACAAAATATTAGCAAATCAAATCCAACAATACATTGCTCGTTTTAAAATCTGATTGTTTTTGGTTTTGTTGCTGTTATTGTTGGGTAGTAGGAGTTCTCTATGTAGTCTGGTTCTTTGCCCATTATCAAATGTATGATTTACAAATATTTTCTTCTATCAGTTGACTCTTCTCTCTGCTGATTGTGTTCTTTGTTTAAAATTAAAATTGTACATATTTATGGTGAACAACCTGGTGCTTTGATCCATAGTAGAATGATTACTACCAACAAGTTAATTAAGCAATCCATTTCCTCACACACTCGCTTTTTTGTTTGTGTGGGGAGAGCACAATGAAATGTACTCTCTTACAAATTTCCAGTACACAATACAGTATTATTTACAGTCATCATGTTGTATATTATATTTCTAGTTCTTCATCCTATATAACTGCAACTTTGTACAGTGGTAAAAAGAAATGAACTATCAAGTCATGGAAAAAGAAAAATCTTAAATATTTATGAATGAATCTGTCCTGCATCTGTTGCATCTGTGGATTTAACCAACCAAAGATCACATAGTACCACCTTTATTTTTCAAAAATCTTGTATTAGGCAACAATTCAAGCATGTATTGTTCAACGGTCAACTATAAAGGAAAATTCCCTTCACAATGCCTACATCATTCACCTCACTTGATCTCGTCGGGTCGAACTTCAATATCTCATAGGTTCAGGTGAGTGCAGAAGAGTAAGATATTTTGAGGAAGAGAGAGAGGGCCACACTCACCTTTCTTAAAAGTATATTGTTGCAATTATTTTATTTTAATATTAGTTGTTCTTGTTAATCTTTTATTGTGCCAATTCATGAACTAAAATTTATCATAGATATGCATGTACAGGGTAAAGAAGAGTATAAATAGACATATGGCTTGGTACCATCTGTGCCTTCAGGCATACACTGTTGGCCTTGGAATCTATCCCCCACAGGCAAGGGAAGAGTATTGTGTAGAGAATTATTAGGTGGTGCACCCACAACTTGTTGTTGTTGTTCAGTTGCCAAACGTGTCTGACTCTTTGTGACCCCATGGAGTGCAGTATGCCAGGCCCCCCATCCCTCACCATCTCCCAGAGTTTGCCCAAGTTCATGTCCACTGAGTCAGTGATGCCATCCAACCATCTCATCCTCTGTCTCCCTCTTCTTCTGCCATCAATCTATCCCATCATCAGGGTCTTTTCCAATGAGTTGGTTGTTTGCCTCTGGTGGTCAAAGTATTGGAGCTTCAACTTCAGCATCAGGCATTCCAATAAGTATTCAGGGTTGATTTCCTTTAGGATGGACTGGTTGGATCTCCTTGCTGTCCAAGGGACTCTCAAGAGTCTTCTCCAGCACCACAGTTTGAAAGGATCAGTTCTTTGGCATTCTGCCTTCTTTATGGTCCAACTCTCACATTTGTACATGACTACTGGAAAGACCATAGCCTTGGCTATATGGACCGTTGTCAGTCAAGTGATGTCTTTGCTTCTCAATATGGTATTTAGGTTTGTCATAGCTTTCCTTTCAAGAAACAACCATTTTCTAATTTCATGGCTGCAGTCACCATCTGCAGTGACTTTAGAGCCCAAGAAGAAGAAATCCATCACTGCTTCCACCTTTCCCCCTTCTATTTGTCATGAAGTGATGGGACTGGATGTCATGATATTCGTTTTTTAATACTGAGTTTTAAGCAGGCTTTTTCACTCTCCCCCTTCACCTTCATCAAGAGTCACTTTAGTTCCTCTTCACTTTCTGCCATTAGAGTATCATCTGCATATCTGAAGTTATTGATATTTCTCTCAGAAATCTTGATTCCAGCTTGTAACTCATCCAGCCCAGCATTTCATTACATGTTGTACTCTACATGTAATTTAAATAAACAGGGTGACAATATACAGCCTTGTCATACTCTTTTCTCAATTTTGAACCAGTCCGTTCTGCATAAGGTTCTAACTGTTGCTTCTTGACCCACATATAGGTTTCTCAGGATACAGGTAAATGGTCTGGTATTCCCATCTCTTTAAGAATTTTCCACATTTTTTTTATGATCCACACAGTCAAAGGCTTTAGCATAGTCAATGAAACAGAAGTAGATGTTTTTCTGGAATTCCCTTGCTTTTTCTGTGATCCAGCAAATGTTGGCAATTTGATCTTTGGTTCCTCTGTGTTTTCTAAACCCAGCTTATACATCTGGAAGTTCTCAGTTCATGTACTGCTAAAGCCTAGCTTGAAGGATTTTGAGCATAACCTTATTAACATGGAAAGTGAGTGCAACTATCAATTATTTTGAACATTCTTTAGTACTGCCTTCTTGGGAACTGGGATGAAGATTGACCTTTTCCAGTTCCATGGCCATTGCTGGGTTTTCCAAATTTGTTGACATATTGAGTGCAGCACTTTAATAGCATCATCTTTTAGGAACTTAAATAGTTCTCCTGGAATTTCATCACCTAGCTTTTCTGGCAGCAGCACTTCCTAAGGCCCACTTGACTTCACACTCCAGAATGTCTGGCTGTAGGTGAGTGACCACGCCATCATGGCTATCTGGGTCATTAAGGTCTTTTTCTGTACATTCTTCATGTATTTTTGTTATCTCTTCTTGATCTCTTCTGCTTCTTTTACGTCTTTACTGTTTCTGTCCTTTATTGTGCCCGTCTTTGCATGAAATGTTCCTTGGATATCTCCAATTTACTTGAAGAAATCTCTAATCTTTCCCATTCTATTGTTTTCCTCTATTTTTTTGCATTGTTCATTTAAGAAGGCATCCTTCTCTCTCCTTGCTATTCTCTGGAACTCTGCATTCAGTTGGGTATATCTTTCCCTTTCTCACTTACTTTTTGCTTCTCTTCTTTCCTCAGCTATTTGTAAAGCCTTCTCAGACAACTACTTTGTTTTCTTGCATTTCTCTTTCTTTGAGACTTCCGTACAGTGTTATGAACCTCTGTCCATAATTCTTCAGGCACTTTGTTTACTAGATCTAATCCCTTGAATCTATTCATCACCTCCTCTGTATAATCACAGGGGATTTGATTTAGGTCATACTTGACTGACCTAGTGGCTCAGCTGGTAAAGAATCTGCCTGCAGTGCGGGAGACCTGGGTTCAATCCCTGGGTTGGGAAGATGCCCTGGAGAAGGGAAAGGCTCCAGTATTCTGGCCTGGAGAATTCCATGGACTGTATAGTCCATGGGGTCACAAAGAGTTGGACACAACTAGCAACTTTCACTTTCACTGACCAGCCTAGTGGTTTTTCCCTGCTTCCTTTAGTGTAATCCTGAGTTTTGCTATAAGGAGCTGATGATATGAGCAACAATCAGCTTTAGGTCTTGTTTTTGCTGACTATCTAGAGCTTCTCCATCTTGAGCTGTAAAGAATGTAATAAATCTGATTTGAGTACTGACCATTTGGTGATATCTAAGTATAAAGCCCTCTCTTGTGTTGTTGAAAAAGGGTGTTTACTATGACCAGTGCATTCCCTTGGCAGAATTCTATTAGCCTTAGCCCTGCTTCATTTTGTACTTCAAGGACAAACTAGCATCTTTAGCATGCTTGCCTGCATGCTTAGTTGCTTCAGCTGTTTCCAACTCTTTGCGACCCTATGGACTGTAGACCATCAAGTTCCTCTCTCCATGGAATCCTCCAGGCAAGAACACTGGAGTGGGCTGCCTTGCCCTCCTCCAGGGGATCTTCTTGACCCAGGAACTGAACCTGAGTCTCTTATGTCTCCTGCATTGGTAGGCGGATTCTTTACTACTGAGCCACCTGGGAAACCCACATATCTTGCATACTTACAACTTATATAATGTTGCCAATTATACCTCAGTTTAGAAGTAGACTGACATTAAGCTACCATAGTAAGTTCATTCTCAATAATCAGAGAAAGTCATTTAAAATAATGAGCAATCTTTTTCTAATGAGCCCATATTAAAAAGTTGGATATTAAATACTGCTAGAAATGTGGGAAACTGAGCCTTCCATAACTGTGCTGGGTAATATGGCAGCTAGTAGGAACATGTGGCTATTTAAATTAACCATAATTAAAATAAGTTTGACAATCAGTTGCCTTGACACAAAAGTCACATTTGATCAGTCAATAACTGCAGAAGGTTAGTGGCTACAGTGTTAGACTATATAACATTTCTACCATTACAAAAAGTTCCATTGAACTGACTAAAGACATCAGCAAAATGGTGGAATAGGAAGCCCTGACACTCCTGCTTCTACTACAAACTGATACAATACCTCTATGAGAAATCCAAAAACCAGTTAAAAGATTATCACCCCACATGAGCATGAAGCCATCTTCATGGAATTTGGCTATAGTGTTCGCAACTTGATTTACTTTCTCTCACCAGGGATCCTCCCCACTAACCCCTGATCCACAAACACACATATGCAGCACAATTTGGAGGAAACCCTCAACTCCCATATTCTCCTTGGGAAGGGAAAGGAGTAGTATGTAAGTACAAGTGACTTTCAAGGGGGTAGGTCAAGGGACAAATGTCTGTCTTGCTTGTATTTCCATACCAACAGTAACAAGGGTGCCAGTTCAAGGGGGTTCAAACAAAGATATAAACCAGGCACCAGGGTGTTCAGCACTACAGACAGAAACTTGGTGGAGCCCCATGTTGGTCATTTACTACAACACTATAGGCAGGCTTCAGTGTTGCAGTGGCAGCTCCTAAGTAGAAACTGCCAAATCTCTTCAGGAATATTGCACACACAAGCCCAGAAATGGCACATAGACATTATACATTAAACACACACAAAGAAAAAAGACTTAAAAAATCCCCAGAATGTCTTATCTGGCTGCGTGGAGAAAATTCATCTGTATGACACCAGTCTGGGAGAGTTGGCTGATACTTCAGATGTTAACACCAGTCTGGGAGATGGCTGATGCTTTAGATGTCAAAATCTTAAACAGAACAATAACAATAGCAACAAAACAAGACATACAAAGAGACAGGCAACCACCACATGTTTAAAGGAACCAATTTCATCTCTAGATAGTAAACCTAAAGAAATGGAGATATATGAATTGCTAGAATTCAAATTTACTGATCAATGAATTAACCAAGACCACAGATAGACAACTATATAAAATCAGGAAAATGATGCATGAACAAATGATTTCAATAGAGAGACAAAAACCATGAGGAAAAACCAAAAAATTTCTGGAAATAAATAATTCAATACTTAATTGAAAAGTTCACTGGAGGGCATAACCAGATAGGAAACAAAAGTCAGCAAATTAAAGATAGAACTTTTATCATTAGTGAAACAGAGGAAGAGAAAAAAGAAAGAAGAAAGATGAAGAGAGTCTAAGAGACTTAGGAGATACAATCCATGGAAACAATGTACCGAAATGGGAGCCCCAGAATGTGAAGAACAAAAGAAGGGATAGAGACTGTTTGAAGGAAAAAAATGGCCCAAAGTGCCCCAAATCTGAGGAGAAAAATAGATATACAAATTTAGGAAGCTCAATAAACTCTAATAAGGATAAATATAAGGAGACATATACTGAGGCATATAATAATTAAACTGTCAAAATTATGAATCAAAATGAGAAGTTACATACAGAACAATGAGATTAGAACATTTCCTTACACCATATATCAAACAAACTCAAAAAGGATTAAAGATCAAAATGTGGGCCTATTAACATTCTTATCAGATAACAGCATAAGAAGCTAGTATTATTATAATAGCTCTATCTACCATGACTTTATATTTTTAAAGATGTGACTTTTTAAAACTCTAATCCAAAAAAATCTGAAAATCCAAAAAAAAAAAAAAAAAAAAAAAGACCTAATTATAAGACCAGAAACCATAGAACATAGGCAGAATACTCTTTGGTATAAATCTTAGCAATTTTTTTTGATCTGCCTTCTAAGTAAAAAAAATGAAAACATAAATAAATAGAATCTAATTAAACCTAAAGCTTTTTGCACAGTTTACAAAAAGATAATCTATAAAGTGAAAGGAAATATCTGTAAATGATGCAACAGACAAGTGTTAATATCCAAAACTTGCCAATGTCACAAACATTAAAAAAAAAAAAAAAACACAATAAATTGGCAGAAAACCTGAATAGAAATTTCTCCAAAGACTATATACAAATGACTAACAGGCATGGAAAAGCTGTTCACCATTGCTAATTATTAGAGAAATGCAAATCAAGACTATGAGGTAACACATCACACTGGTCAGCAATGCCATCATTTAAAAAGGCTACAAATAACAAATGCTGAAGAGGGTGTAGAGAAAAGGGTACCCTCCTACAATGTTGATGGGAATGCAAATTGGTATAGCCACAGTGGAAAACAGTATAGAGGTACCTCAATAAACCAAAAATAGAGCTACCATATGGCCCATCAATTCTACTCCTGGACATATGTCTAGATAAATGTAAATACTAAGTCAAAAAGATACATGCTCATCAATATTGATAACTTCACTATTTACAATAGCCAAGGTGTGGAAGCAACTCAGGTGCCAAGCAACAGATGATTGGCTTAGGAAGATAGAGTATTACTAAGGTGATTTAAAAAAAAAAATGAAATCCTGCCATTTGTGACAAGTGGATGGACCTAGAGAACACACTGAGATAAGTCAGAGAAAGACATACTGTATAATATCACCTATATGTGGAACCTAAAAATTACACAATGAACTTATCTACAAGACAGAAAAGACTCACAGACATAGAGAACAGACTGGTGGTTGCAAAAGATAATTTAAAAAAAAATCAATGGAACGAGTTGATTTTTTGAAAAGATCAACAAAATTGACAAACCTTTAATGAATCTAAGTAAGAAAAAAGAAGACTCAAATATCTAAAATAGAAATGAATGAGGAAACATTACAACTAACACCACATTTAAAAAAAGAATTATAAGAGACTACTATGAATAATTCCATGTTAACAAATTGGATGACCTCAGAAATAGATAAATTTCTAGAAACAGACAACTACCAAGGATGAATAACAAAGAAATAAAAGATACAAAAAGATCTATAACTATTGGGATACTCAAGATGGTTCAACAGCCTGTCAACACAGAAAAGTTCAGGATCATTGGGTTTCACTGGAGAATTCTACCTAACATTTAAGGAATAATTAACATCCAGGCTTCTTAAACTCATTCAAAGAATTGAAGAGGTAGTGACATTCTTAAACCCATTCTATGAGATCAGCATTACCATGATATCAAAACCAGATGAAAGATAAGGAAAGAGAATCACAGGGCAATATCTCTCATGAATATTGATACAATAATCCTAAAGAAACTACTAGCAAACTGAGTTCAACAGCACATTAAATAGACCATATTCCATGACCAAATGAGATTTATACTGAATATAAGGATGGTACAAAACATGAGAAATCATTCAATCAACCTTATTAACAGAACAAAGGGCAAAACCCATATAAGCATCTCAATAGACACAGACAAAGTATTTGAAAAAATTCAATACACTTTTATGACAAAAATGCCTCGCAGACTAGGAAGGGAAAAAGACTACCTCAACATAATAAAAGTCATAAATAAAAAGCTGACAGCTAACTTCATAATCAATGGGAAAAACTTTTCCTTTAAGATCAAGAACAATTGAGCAAAGATGTTCACACTTGTCATTACTATTCACCACAGTACACGACTTTCTAGCCAGAGCAGACATAAAAAAGAAATAAAAGACATATAAAATGGAAAAATGGAAAAGAAGAATTAAACTCTGTTTGCAGACAATACAGTCTGATATACAGAAAAACCAAAGGATTCTGCCAAAAAAAAAAAGAAAAGAAAAGAAAACCTTTTAGAACTAAGAAATGAATTCATCAAAGTTGTTGTTGTTCAGTTACTGAGTTGTATCCAAATCTTTGTGACTCCATGAATTCAATGACACATTAAAGCGATCATATTCCATGACCAGCAGCATGCCAGGTTTTGCTCAGATTCATGTCCATTGAGTTGATGATACAGAATACAAAATCAACACTCAAAAATTAGGGACATTCCTATATGTTAACAATGAGCAAACAGAGATGGAAATTAAGAAAACAATCCCTTTATACTAAAATACTATAATACTTCAGACTTAAAAAGTATAAAACACTTAGGAGTGTTCTGAACCAAAGCAGTAAAAGTAGAAAACTGTAAAACATTCCCCCCCAAAAAGCAAAACTTGAAGATGCTTCAAATTAATGGAAAGACATACCAAATTGGTGTAGCTGATTTGGTGTATACCAAGGTCATGCAATAGAAGACTTAATATTGTTAAGATATAATAATTGATAGCCATTATGATGGTTTAACTGCAATCAAGATTTCTGGGAAAAATACCAATAACAGATGACACCACTCTAATGGCAGAAAGTGAAGAGGAACTAAAGAGCCTCTTGATAAAGGTGAAAGAGGAGAGTGAAAAAGCTGGCTTAAAACTCAACATTCAAAAAACTAAGATCATGGATCTAGACCCATTAATTCATGGAAAACAGAGGAGCAAACAATGGAAAGAGTGAGAGATTTTATTTTATTGGGCTCCAAATCACTGTGGACAGTGACTGTAGCCATGAAATTAAAAGAAGCTTGCTCCTAAAAAAAAAAAAAAAGAAGAAGAAGAAGAAGCTTGCTCCTTGGAAGAAAAGGTATGACAAACCTAGACAGCACATTAAAAAGCAAAGACATCACTTTGCCCACAAAGGTCTGTACAGTCAAGGTTATGTTTTTTCCAGTAATCATGTATGGATAGAGCTGCACCTTAAAGAAGGCTGAGCACCAAAGAATTGGTGCTTTTGAACTGTGGTGCTGGAGAAGACTCTTGGACTGCAAGATCAAACAAGTCAATTTTAAAGGAAATCAACCCTGAATATTAATTGGAAGGACTGATGCTAGAGCTGAAGCTCCAATACTTCAGCCACCTAATGTAAAGAGTCAATTCACTGGAAAAGACCTTGAGCTGGGAAAAATTGAGGGCAGGAGGAGAAGGAGGCAACAGACACCGAGATGGCTGGATGGCATCACTGACTCAATGGACATGAGTTTGAGCAAACTCTAGAAGATTGTGAAGGACAGGGAAGTCTGGCGTGCTGCAGTCCATGGGGTCGCAAAGAGTCAGACACGACTGAGGGAGTGAACTAAACTGACAAAGTATCTAGCAGTTCAGCTTCTGGGTATATGTCCTAAAGCACTCAAAGCAGGATCTCCAGGAGATATTTGGACACCCATTTTCAAGGCAGCATTATTCATCCAAATATCTACCAAAAGATGAATGACTAAGAAGTGTGGTACATACATACATAGATGAGCATGCATGCTTAAAAAGAAGAAAATTTTGTCACATGCTACAACATGAAGAAACTTCAAGGATATTATGCTAAGTGCAATAAGCCACTCACAAAAGAAAAAACAGTGTGATTGTACTCATATTCAATACTTTAAGTAATCACAATCACAGCAACAGAAAGATACTTCCTATGAATAGGCAATAGGGATGACATTAGTGATTTTTAGGTATAGAGTTTCAGTGTTACAAGATGCAAAAGATCTAGAGATCTGGTAAACAAAAATGTGAATATACGTTAACACTATGGAAATGTACATTTTAAAACGGTTAAGATGGTAAATTTAATGTTACTTTTTTTAACCTTGATGTTTAAATTGTGTTATTGAACAAACTGCTTTACAGATAGTTGGTAAACCAATACAGAACTTTTTAAGTTCTGTTTGATTTTAGAGACCTCGATCTAACATTTCTAAGAATCCATCAGAACTGGCAAAGAAGGTATGTACTTGTATATATTTACACATAAATTTATCTTAATCACCAGAATAGAATATATTTATCAACAAGAAGAATGTAAAAATGTGAAACAATGGTTGTATCATGAATACATAAAGGAAACATTTAAATAAAGAGTTATGTGAATAGTATAGAACATTTTGTATTTGTTATGGGCAATGATCTACATCTCTTATCATGGCTTAGAAAATTATTTACAATATATTGTATATGAAAAGGGCAATGTCAAAAGTATATGAATGGTATCTACTATTTTAAAATATGATTTATTTTCTATATTAAATGGAATTTTCTAAGATGGAAAAATAATCATACCTAAGATTTCTGTCTCATTGTGGAAGAGTTTATTGGAGACATATGCAAGTTGAGAGTAAAGGAATGGTTTGCGTTTTCTACTCTGTGTAACCCAGGGCTATTTCCACTTTTTAAAATATATATGCATACTTTTGTAAATAAGGAAAAATACATCAAAACAGGCTATTTCTATAAAGCTTTGTGTTAACAAACAGATGTTGCAGGGTTTAGCCCAGAGATAATATTATAACAATAGGAGTTGTAGAATTAGTGTTTTAATCAAGAACTACTTCAATGGCCTAAACGAAAATGGTATAGGTATGAAAATGTTAATAAACTGCCCTCTACAATTTACGCTGCTGGAGACCTGACAACATCAACCAGATTTCCAGTCTGAGGAAACTGTAATTCCTGGTTTTCAAGCTGAACTATGAACTCAGCACACTTGCTGAAGCTCTCATTTCTCCCTAGTCAGCTCTTTCTTCATGTCTTTGCTTCCACTGCCTCTCAGCTCAGCAACTGACTTGACTGGGAACTTGTACCGACAGACTGGTGCTTAACCCTTCAGTTCAGTTCAGTTGCTCAGTCATGTCTGACTCTTTCTGACCCCATGGACTGCAGTATGCCAGGCATCCCTATCCATCACCAACTCCCGGAGCCTACTCAAACTCATGTCCATCGAGTCGATGATGCCATCCAACCATCTAACCCTCTGTCGTCCCCTTCTCCTGCATTCAATCTTTCCCAGCATCAGGGTTGTTTCCAACGAATCAGTACCTTAACCATTACTGTCTACTAATTACACTCAGGGCTTCTCCTGCCTGCCAACCAGGTTATCTCCACACACAGGCCTCCTCCTTTGCTGCCCCATGAGGGGGACCATTTGAAGGGATTCCTCATCCTCGGCTTGAAGCTGAGCACGGCTGTGTTCTGGCGCTTTCTCACAGTACAGGAGAGTGGCACCTTAAAAATCTCCATTTCCTGAGAAGATCTTGTCATATTCTCTGTAGGTGAAGTCTACTTGTTTTGGTGTTTCTGCTTTACTGAGTATCTGGACCACAATACAGAAGCCAGAAATGTGAATATTCTTTTAATTCTTGCTTCTTTCATGTTGGGAGAAGCCATTCAATCATATATGTCCACAGGGTTCCCTTCTGTCCATCCCCAGAGAGACAGCAGAGGTAACTGATAAAGACGACAGGTTGTGGGGGAGGGGAGATTGCCTAAGTGTGTGTGGCAATTGTGCCACCTAACATCACCACATGAACAAAAGTAGAGTTTCATTTCTCTCAAGTGTGGAGTATCCATGACAATAACATCTGCAAACGAGGCTTCTTTGTGATGAGTCAGAGCTGATTCATGCAAAGAGCTGAGAACAGTGGCTGATACACGGTAAACCTTCCATAAATAACTAAGTATTTTATGGGCCCGCAGTCGTTTTCTGGTCCACAAACAACATTGCTTGCCTGTATTGTTACAAAATCGTCTTAACTAGTCTAGATGCAAGCCCGTCCTACTTTTTAACGCTTTCCTGTAATACAACTGGAATTGATTTTAGGCTTCCTGGATTCTCCTAGTATTTGACTGTTTCTAGACTCTCCATCCAAATAGCACACCCACACCAAAAATCACGCTGATCCCTAGCACCCTAAGGACACACAGCAGAAAGAACCACCTGGAAAAATGAACTTAGAAACGTCCCCTTGCCTGAAGCCAGGTGGGGGGTGGGGACACGAGTCAGCTCTGTTTTTCTCAGGCTCTGGTGGTCCTCTGGCTGACTCCAGGAATCCTCTTTGCTGCAAGAGACTCCCCGTGAACACTGAAAATGGTGTAACGGTGAGGTGGGCACAGCACCTGTGAAACAGCCGCATCAGCCCATGGAAAAATTAGGAGTGTCCTGAGGCCAATAGAAACAAAAGAAATAGCCCAAGACACAGAGAACCTTGGTCAAGTTCTCTGTGTTCTTCTTACTCTTTAGTCCTTTCCCCTTTCTCAAGCTGCTCCCTGCCTTCTCCCGCAGCCTGCAAGCAGCCTCGCTTTTCATTTTATTCTCG
>NW_024080520.1:0-16646 GCF_014754425.2 Oryx dammah
TATCTCAGTAGATGCAGAGACAGCCTTTGACAAAATTCAACATCCATATGGTAAAATCCCTCCAGAAAGCAGGAATAGAAGGAGCATACCTCAACATAATAAAAGCTATATATGACAAACCCACAGCAAACATTATCCTCAGTGGTGAAAAATTGAAAGCATTTCCCCTAAAGTCAGGAACAAGACAAGGGTGCCCACTCTCACCACTACTATTCAACATAATTTTGGACGTTTTGGCCACAGCAATCAGAGCAGAAAAAGAAATAAAAGGAATCCAGATTGGAAAAGAAGAAGTAAAACTCTCACTGTTTGCAGATGAAATGATCCTCTACATGGAAAACCCTAAAGACTCCACCAGAAAATTACTAGAGCTAATCAATGAATATAGTAAAGTTGCAGGATATAAAATTAACACACAGAAATCCCTTACATTCCTATACACTAACAATGAGGAAACAGAAATTAAGGAAACAATTCCATTCACCATTGCAACAAAAAGAATAAAATACTAAGGAATATATCTAACTAAAGAAACAAAAGACCTCTATATAGAAAACTATAAAACACTGATGAAAGAAATCAAAGAGGACACTAATAGATGGAGAAATATACCATGTTCATGGATTGGAAGAATCAATATAGTGAAAATGAGTATACTACCCAAAGCAATCTATAGATTCAATGCAATCCCTATCAAGCTACCAATGGTATTTTTCACAGAACTAGAACAAATAATTTCACAATTTGTATGGAAATACAAGAAACCTCGAATAGCCAAAGTAATCTTGAGAAAGAAGAATGGAACTGGAGGAATCAACCTGCCTGACTTCAGGCTCTATTACAAAGCTACAGTCACCAAGACAGTATGGTACTGGCACAAAGACAGAAATATAGATCAATGGAACAAAATAGAAAGCCCAGAGATAAATCCATGCACCCACAAACACCTTATCTTTGACAAAGGAGGCAAGAGTATACAATGGAGAAAAGACAATCTCTTTAACACGTGGTGCTGGGAAAACTGGCCAACCAGTTGTAAAAGAATGAAACTAGAACACTTTCTAACACCATACACAAAAATGAACTCAAAATGGATTAAAGATATAAACATAAGACCAGAAACTATAAAATTCTTAGAGGAGAACATAGGGAAAACACTCTCTGACATAAATCACAGCAGGATCTTCTATGATTCACCTCCCAAAGTAATGGAAACAAAAGCAGAAGTAAACAAATGGGACCTAATTAAACTTAAAAGCTTTTGCACAATGAAGGAAACTATAAGCAAGGTGAAAAGACAGCCTTCAGAACGTGAGAAAACAATAGCAAATGAAGCAACTGACAAACATCTCAAAAATATACAACCAACTCCTGAAGCTCAATTCCAGAAAAAGAAACGAGCCAATCAAAAAATGGGCCAAAGAACTAACCAGATATTTCCCCAAAGAAGACATGCAGATGGCTAACAAACACTTGAAAAGATGCTCAACATCACTCATTATCAGAGAAGTGCAGATCAAAACTACAATGAGGTACCATCTAACGCCAGTCAGAATGGCTGCTATCCAAAAGTCTACAAACAATAAATGCTGGAGAGGGTGTGGAGAAAAGGGAACCCTCTTACACTGTTGGTGGGAATGCAAACTAGTACAGCCACTATGGAGAACAGTGTGGAGATTCCTTAGAAAACTGGAAATAGAACTGCCATATGACCCAGCAGTCCCACTGCTGGGCATACACACCAAGGAAACCAGAATTGAAAGAGACACCTGTACCCTAATGTTCATCACAGCACTGTTTATAATAGCCAGGACATGGAAGCAACCTAGATGTCCATCGGCAGATGAATGGATAAGAAAGCTGTGGTACATATGCACAATGGAATATTACTCAGCCATTAAAAAGAATACATTTGAATCAGTTCTGATGAGGTGGATGAAACTGGAGCCTATCATACGGTGTGAAGTAAGCCAGAAAGAAAAACACCAGTACAGTATACTAATACATATATATGGAATTTAGAAAGATGGTAATGATAACCCTATATGTGAGAAAGCAAAAGAGACACAGATGTATAGAACACCCTTTTGGACTCTGTGGGAGAAGATGAGGGTGGGATGATTTGAGAGAATAGCATTGAAACATGTATATTATCATATGTGAAGCAGATCACCAGTCCAGGTTTGATGCATGAGACAGGGTGCTCAGGGCTGGTGCACTGGGATAACCCAGAGGGATGGGATGGGGAGGGAGGTGGGAGGGGAGTTCAGGATGGGGAACACATGTACACCCATGGCTGATTCATGTCAATGTATGGCAAAGCCACTACAATATTGTAAAATAATTAGCCTCCAATTAAAATAAATAATTTTAAAAACAATATTTTAAAATTTTAATTAAAAATTTTAAATTTAAAATATGAAAATCTTAATATTTTGACTATTTATTATAGTTTGAGTATCTATTTTTCATTTGAATTAACACAATTGCCTATCAGTAGAAAATTAGATAAATATATTCACATTTATGTATATGAGGGAATGCCATATAGGAGTAGAAATGAATGAAATTATGCATATCAGCATAGATAAATCTAACAATTTTGAGTGAAAGCATATTTTAGATGATGTATACAATATATAACTATATTAAATGTTTATGGATACATTCATATACAGAAGAATATTAAAATATGCATGGGAATGAAACATTAACTTGAAGATAAGGATAACTTCTCAAGAGAGGAGAAAACAAAAGTCACTGTTTGAAGCAAAAATGACAGTCAAATAATATGGTGAGTACATGACTGATTTATTATTTTCTTTGTGAAATGCTACATGTTTAATTATTAAGTATATTTATATATATATGGGCTTCCCTAGTGGCCCAGCAGTAAAGAATCCACCTGTAATGCAGGAGACATGGATTCAGACCCTGGGTGGGGAAGATCCTCTGGAGGAGGGCATGGCAACCACTCGAGTATTCTTGCCTGGAGAATCCCATGGACAGAGGAGCCTGGTAGGTTACACTCCATAGGGTCGCAAAGAGTCAGACATAACTGAAGCAACTGAGCTATATATTTATGTATAAGCCTTCCCAGGCAGCACTGGTGGTAAAGAACCTGCCTACCAATGCAAAAGATTTAAGAGACTTTAGTTCAATTCCTGAATCAGAAAGACCCCCTTATATATATACTTAAAGATGGAACCAATTTCCCTTTTTTTACTCAGACTGGCAAACCTGATCATGGGAGCATTCAATAAATAAAAGATATTAATTTAATAATAACTGTTCCCATTTAAAATATTCATGTTTTGATAATACTAATTAATATTTTCACAAACAACCCACAATTTAAATTGATGTTTGAATATCTGTATCAAGGATAGAGAACATAAACCAAATTTCTATTATTTAACAAAGACCTAGTGATAATTGAGGAAATTCATAGACACAGTCAAGATTTCTGAGGGAATTTGTACCTGTGGCAATCTTGAATTAAATGGCAGGTCTGGTAGTGTTTCTTTGGCTTCTGTATATTAAATAGGAAGACAATGTATGTTTTCTATAATACCACATTGTGAGTACTCAAATACTTAACTACTATATTAACATTTTACATCTATCCCTCCCCTTCAATTTTGATGCTTGAAAAAATTGTGATTTTTATATATGTGTGTACGTTGTATCATATTTATGCATGTATATGTGTGTGTGGGTATATAACATGTTGGCATCCATATCTGTACATACATACATACATGTAAATATTCATTGTCTTACTTTATGGTTAAGTGAAATAAAACACATGCCTGCCTATAGAATATTTATTACATTTTTCCTTTACTCCAAGAGCTCTTCAGAAACCAATTCAATGATTTGTTATAGTCCTTGGCAGAGTAGATCCACTATCTCATATTCTGTTTTCCTTGTCTTTATAGACAACCTAGTGGGATTAAACCTGTTTTGAACAGCCTGGGGTTAGACTTTTCATGTCCACATATAACCTTTGGTTTAAAATTGAGATAGAAATTGTATCAGTTTTAGATGTACAACTTAGTGATTCACAATTTTTAAAGTTATATTCCATTTATAGTTATTAAAATGTTGGTATAGTTATATATAATCTTTTATATATTAATTGTGTTGCATAGAGTATGTAGAAATATTTCTATCTCTATTAATAAACAAAATAAAGGGAAGATACATAAACTCACAGGTTAAAATCAGACAGACCATTTATCCAAATCCAGGAATATGGAATGTACATAACAACAGTTCCAATTAATATGCCATGCTGCCATTCATAAATCTTATTCTAAAATATAGAGGAAAAAAATCATGGCAAAATACTTTAAATGCTTCAGATCTATTGAAGCATTTACTTTGCCATATGTCAATACCTGATCTTTATAATCTGTAGGGTTATTAAGGGATCCAGCTTTTTTCCTCTATATTTTAGAAGAAAAGGTCACTTAAAAAACCTCAATTTCTAGCAGTTTTAATTACAGAAGCATGGTGCCATATTAATTTCACATAAGGCACTTGCTTTATTTTAATCTTGTTTATATGAATTTTAGAAGCTGAATTATTGATTAGAATCCTTCTATTAATAAATTCTATTAAGAAAAATTGGGGCTATGACTAAAAAATGGCTTCTTTTTTCTTACTCATATTATGTTCTTTGTGTATTTATATTAATTTTCATTTTTAGGAAATTTAGCTTAACAACTTAATTCAATCATTACTAGTTTATTAAGTGCCCTATCTCAAGTAGCCTATCCTTATCGTATAATAAGGAATTGAAATTTCTCTAATTTCACAGAAAATTAAATCATGCCATCTAACAGAAAAAAACAATATCAATCATTCTTTTGAGTTTTAATACTCTTCATAGTCACAGCAGGTTTTAACTAAATATTAACAACCTTGAAAAGTTAGACCAATTTCAAGTTAGAGTAATGAAAATCTATAATCTATAAAATGACAGAAATATCTGTGTCCTATAAAACGCTTGAAAAGAGTATGTATTTGTTGATCCAATACAGTTACTAGTTACTGGTTATAATATAAACTATACTGTGTAGTTTATATTTCATTAAATCACAATTTTAGAGTCAATTTTGTCTTTAGAATGTAGTTATGCAAAATATCTTTGGCTTATTCTCTTTCAACAGAAATTAAGAAGAAGCAAAATACAGAACAACCAAAGGGAAAATAAGAATACAATTCATCTTTCACATAAGTTTAAATTTTCAAAGAGGGCGGGTTTCCAGTCGCCCTCTTTATTCTTTTATTCCTTTATTCTTTATTTTTTTATTCCTTTATTCTTTTATTATTTATTCCTTTATTCTTTTTTTTTAAATTGAAGTATAGTTTATTTACCATGTTGTGTTAGTTTCTGGTGTATAGCAAAGTGATCTAGTTATTTCTTATTTATTATAAATAAGAATGTGAAAGTGATTTCTTTCATATTCTTTTCCTTTATGGTTTATTAGAGGATATTGAATATAGTTCCCTACACTAGTTTATATACAGTAGTGTATATTTGTTAATCCCAACCTCCTAATTTATCTTTTCACCCATTTTCCTTTTGGTAATTGTAAATTTGTTTTCTATGTCTGTGAGTCTGTTTCTATTTTGTAAATAAGTTCATTCATATCATTTTTTTAGATTCCACATATAAGTGATATCACGGAATATTTGCCTTTGTCTAATAAGCACAAGCTGGAATCAAGATTGCCAGGAGAAACATCAAAACCTCAGATATGCAGATGACACCACTCTTATGGCAGAAAGTGAAGAGGAACTAAAAAGCCTCTTGATGAAAGTGAAGTAGGAGAGTGAAAAAGTTGGCTTAAAGTTCAACATTCAGAAAACGAAGATCATGGCATCCGGTCCCATCACGTCATGGGAAATAGATGGGGAAACAGTGGAAACAGTCAGACTTTATTTTGGGGGGCTCCAAAATCACTGCAGATGGTGACTGCAGCCATGAAATTAAAAGATGCTTACTCCTTGGAAGAAAAGTCATGACCAACCTAGATAGCATATTGGGAGAAGCCCATGGCACCCCACTCTAGCACTTTTGCCTGGCAAATCTCATGGATGGAGGAGCCTGGTGGGCTGCCATCCATGGGGTCGCAAAGAGTCGGACACTACTGAGCGACTTCACTTTGACTTTTCACTTTCATGCATTGGAGAAGAAAATGGCAACCCACTCCAGGGTTCTTGCCTGGAGAATCCCAGGGACGGGGAGCCTGGTGGGCTGCCGTCTATGGGGTTGCACAGAGTCGGACACGACTGAAGCGACCTAGCAGCAGCAGCAGCAGATAGCATATTGAAAAGGAGAGACATTACTTTGCCAACAAAAGTCCATCTAGTGAAGGCTACGGTTTTGCCAGTGGTCATGTATGGATGTGACAGTTGGACTGTGAAGAAAGCTGAGTGCTGAAGAATTGATGCTTTCAAACTGTGGTGCTGGAGAAGACTCTTGAGAGTCCATTGGACTGCAAAGAGATCCAACCAGTCCATTCTGAAGGAGATCAGCCCTGGGATTTCTTTAGAGGGAATGATGCTGAAGCTGAAACTCCAGTACTTTGGCTACCTCATGCAAAGAGTTGACTCATTGGAAAAGACTCTGATGCTGGGAGGGATTGGGAGCAGGAGGAGAAGGGGACGACAGAGGATGAGATGGCTGGATGGCATCACGGACTTGATGGACGTGAGTCTGAGTGAACTCCAGGAGTTGGTTCTTGGACAGGAAGGCCTGGCGTGCTGCGATTCATGGGGTCGCAAAGAGTCAGACAGGACTGAGCGACTGAACTGAACTGAACTGAATGGACATTAGAGTCTATGTATCTTTTCGAATAGAGTTTTCTCTGAATATATGCCCAAGAGTGGGATTGCTGGAGCATATGGCAACTCCAATTTTACTTTTTTAAGGAATCTCCATACTGCACTAACCTTTCTTTATTCTTGAACTGAACTTTAAAACGCAGTATAAAGGATAGGAAATATATATTAACTCATTTCGTAATCCATAATTCATTCCCTTTTTAAAAAAACATAAATTTAACTACAAGGGCTCTCAAGCTTTTCTGACTTACTTTGTTTACAATGGTAACTTTCTTGTACTATTTGGCAATATTAAGAACCAAGAGTAAGCTAAAAATGTCTGTATCCATTAATAAAAGTGCTCAGTAAATTAAAAAAAAAAGTGCTCAGTAAGGGAGCAGTAGGTCACAAGTATTCCATTAGAACATTGAGGTATTCTGATGTCATGGAATTCTATGTAGGACTTTCTATTTTGTTTTATTCAGTCTGAAGAAGGAAATGAAGCTCAAGCATCGTGTTTTCCTGTTAATTATAATTTATAATTTTTAATGCCTTGGTTTTCTTTAACGCTTTCAGACAGATTTACAATATGTATGTAAAACAATGTTGGTTTTCTAATCTATAAAGTATAAAATGCTGAAAAACTTCAAAATATTCCAATTCTATTCTATGACAAAAATTATATTAGGTTAATAATATAATTATGTTATATTAGGTAATATAAATTGCATTTTAATCCACTTAAATGCAAATTTCTTTTTAGTGTTCATTAAACTGTTGAGAAGCTTAAATGGATTTTAAGAAAATTAAACATCTTAATTCATAAAGAACTTAATAAACTTTAATTCTGGCTTACATAAAATTAAAATTTAATATTTAAGTCTAATTTATATGTTTATCTTTTTGGAAAATAGATACATCATATTTTAATACAGATCTCTTGAAGTTTAATGAGAAAGCAAAGACATGTTCATGCTTATAAATATACATAAAATGATAGTTCAGGACTTCATTTTTATGCTATTCCCAAGAGTGGTTTTACTGATTTGTAAACCATACGGCTTATGCAAACTGAAGGAAATAACTTTAAGAAAGTTGGAGTCATGCCTCTGAAAAATCCTGTCAGTCCTTGTCTTTTATAAATTTTATAAAAGAAGCTAATCATATTTAGCTGTGGAACTCCTAGAAAATGAAAGGGAAGGGGAAAATCAAGTTAATTTGATGTTTTAGCTTTCTTTCAAACACTGACTCAGGTAAAACATGCTAAAATAGGTAATAAAATATAATTAATTAAATTATTTCACAAGCAGTCCCAAAGAATCATCTCTGATTCATAGTATTATGTACATAATCAGAGATTCTAATGGAATGATTTGATGCTCATCTCTATTTAATTTTCTTTCATTTTAGGAACAAATTCTGTCCACTGGAAGTGAAATTTACTTGTAATTATCATAGACTTATAATTTTTAAAGACTATCCAGACATACAGAGGTATCTGATTCAGTAACTCATGCCTTAAGAACATCTCAAAGTCAGAAACAAATTCAAATGTGTTTCTCATTTGATATTTTTCTCAGGAAATGATTCCACCATTCATGTTGAAACTGGAAATCTGAAAGGCATCCATGACATTTCCCTCATGTTACATACCCAAACCAGTGCCCATCAATTTTACCCTCTAAATATCTCTCAGATCCATCCATTTACTTCCATGTCCACTGACATGCCTCCAGCCTTCAAACTACCAGCAATCTTCTCTAAACTATTGGCGTAATCACTCCCTTCATTTTTTTCTGCATACTTGAACCAGAGAGAACTATTAATGATGCAAATCTGATTATGTTACTGTCCTGCTTCAGTAATTTTCCATTATGCTTAAATATAGTATGCTGTGGCCTCTGTTTCCCATCTCCCACCTAACTTGTTAACCATTCCCTTGCTTTCTGCACTCCAGCCTTACATCCTATTCAGTTTCTCAAATGTCTTTTTGCTTCTTCCCTCTTCAAATTAGTACACTGGCTTTTCTCTTTGCTTGAAAGTAACTGCCCCCACCGTTGCCTATGTTACCCCACTTCAGCCTTCAGTTCTCAGTCTAAGCAACACTTCTGGGAGGAAGTCTTTTCAGATCTGCCTTAGATCCACCCTTCCCATATAGTCTTTAGAGAACTTCACTTTTCTTTCATAGCTCTTATCAAAGTTTATATGTGTGAATTTTTAATTAACAGCCATCTTCCCTATAGGGTTACCAGTTCCATGAGAGCAGGGACCAATGTTTCTTTTTCCTTACTCAAACCTCACATGCATTGCACATTGCAGCGTTGGCAACATTCTCAAACTCTCTAGTTAGCATTTTTCTCCCTAATCTTACATCATTCTCCTGAAATTGGCATGGCTGAGTGTAAAAAGCAGCAGAGAACTGAAAAAAAAAATGTCTTTCACTCTTAGTTTTAGTTTAAGCATTTCTTCTCACCACCCACCCCCCAAAATAAAAGAATTCCTTTGAAATCTTAAGAAAGTCCCTCAAAACTTTAAGAACTATTTACTTGCCGTGGAATTTCTTGGAGAATAGTCTATTACTAGATGCATCTTTTGTGTTCTTTTAATAAAAGCTAATAACATTTCTCTCAAATTCTATATTTTTGTAAAGGAATATAGAGAACATGGTTACTTCTTTTCTGTCTGTGGTTTTGTACTTTTTTAATTGAAGTATAGTTGATTTACAATGTTGTGTTAATTTCTGCTGCACAACAGAGTGGTTTAGTTATACATATGTGTACATTTTTTATATTCTTTTCCATTATGCCTTATCACAGGATATTGAATATAGTTCCCTGTGTTATACAGTAGGATCTTGTTATTTATCCATTCTATATATAATAGTTTGCCTCTGCTAAGCCCAAACTCCTTTCCTTCCCTCCATCACCCCCTCCTTGGCAACCACAAGTCTGTTCTCTATCTACGTCTCTGAATCTGTTTCTGTTTCATAGATAAGTACATTTGTGTCATATTTTAGATTCCAAATATAAGTGATATAATATGGTATTTGTCATTCTCTTTCTGACTTAACTAACTTAGTATGATAATTTCTCAGTCCATCCATGTTGCTGCAAGTGGCATTATTTCATTCTATTTTATGGGGGCTGCGTGCTGCGATTCATGGGGTCGCATAGAGTCGGACACGACAGAGCGACTGAACTGAACTGAATAATATTCTACATATACACCACATCTTCTTTATACACTCATCTGTCAATGAACATTTAGCTTGTTTCCATGAACTGGCTATTGTGAATACTGCTGCATGTATCTTTTTGAATTATAGTTTTGTCCGGATGTATGCCCAAAAGTCAAATTGCTGGATCATACAGCAACTCTATTTTTAGTTTTCTGAGGAACCTCCATCGTTGCTGCACTATCTTATATTCCTACAAACATTGTAGGAGGGTTTCCTTTTCTCCACACCCTCTCTAGCATTTTTCATTTGCAGACTTTTTAATGGTGGCCAGTGGCCATATTTGCCAACGTGAAGCAGTATCTCATGTGGTTTGATTTGCATTTCTCAAATAATTAGAGATTTTGAGCATCTTTTCATGTGCCTGATGCCCATGTAGAAATGCTTACTTTTCCCCTAATGTTGAGTCCTATTTCCTTATTGATTTTCCCCAAATTTATTATAAAAATTGTAAACTACAAAAATGTTGTACAATGAACATCTGTATAATTACCACCTAGTTTCTAAATCTGACATTTTGCCATACTTATTTTTTGCCTCTACTTTTCTCTTCTCTGTTCAGTTCAGTTCAGTCGCTCAGTCATGTCCGACTCTTTGCGACCACATGAATTGCACACCAGGCCTCCAGGCACACCAGGCCTCCCTCTCAATCACCATCTCCCAGAGTTCACTCAGACTCACATCCATCGAGTCAGTAATGCCATCCAGCCATCTCATCCTCAGTCGTCCCCTTCTCCTCCTGCCCCCAATCCCTCCCAGCATCAGAGTCTTTTCCAATGAGTCAACTCTTCGCATGAGGTGGCCAAAGTACTGGCGTTTCAGCTTCAGCATCATTCCTTCCAAAGAAATCCCAGGGCACATCTCCTTCAGAATGGATTGGTCGGATCTCCTTGCAGTCCAAGGGACTCTCAAGAGTCTTCTCCAACACCACAGTTCAAAAGCATCAATTCTTCGGCACTCAGCCTTCTTCACAGTCCAACTCTCACATCCATACATGACGACAGGAAAAACCATAGCCTTGACTAGACGGACCTTAGTCAGCAATGTAATGTCTCTGCTTTTGAATATGCTATCTAGGTTGGTCATAACTTTTCTTCCAAGGAGTAAGCGTCTTTTAATTTCATGGCTGCAGTCACCATCTGCAGTGATTTTGGAGCCCCAAAAAATAAAGTCTGACACTGTTTCCTCTGTTTCCCCATCTACTTCCCATGAAGTGATGGGATCGGATGCCATGATCTTTGTTTTCTGAATGTTGAGCTTTAAACCAACTTTTTCACTCTCCTCTTTCACTTTCATCAAGAGGCTTTTTAGTTCCTCTTCACTTTCTGCCATAAGGGTGGTGTCATCTGCATATCTGAGGTGATTGATATTTCTCCCGGCAATCTTGATTCCAGCTTGTGTTTCTTCCAGTCCAGCGTTTCTCATGATGTATTCTGCATATAAGTTAAATAAGCAGGGTGACAATATACAGCCTTGACATACTCCTTTTCCTATTTGGAACCAGTCTGTTGTTCCATGTCCAGTTCTAACTATTGCTTCCTGACCTGCATACAGGTTTCTCAAGAGGCAGGTCAGGTGGTCTGGTATTCCCATCTCAGAATTTTCCACAGTTTATTGTGATCCACACAGTCAAAGGCTTTGGCACAGTCAATAAAGCAGAAATAGATGTTTTTCTGGAACTCTCTTGCTTTTTCCATGATCCAGTGGATGTTGGCAATTTGATCTCTGGTTCCTCTGCCTTTTCTAAAACCCGCTTGAACATCAGGAAGTTCACGGTTCACATATTGTTGAAGCCTAGCTTGGAGAATTTTGAGCATTACTTTACTAGTGTGTGAGATGAGTGCAATTGTGCGGTAGTTTGAGCATTCTTTGGCATTGCCTTTCTTTGGGATTGGAATGAAAACTGACCTTTGCCAGTCCTGTGGCCACTGCTGAGCTTTCCAAATTTGCTGGCATATTGAGTGCAGCACTTCCACAGCATCATCTTTCAGGATTTGAAATAGTTCCACTGGAATTCCATCACCTCCACTAGCTTTGTTCATAGTGATGCTTTCTAAGGCCCACTTGACTTGACATTCCAGAATGTCTGGCTCTAGGTGAGTGATCACACCATCGTGAGTATCTGGGTCATGAAGATCTTTTTTGTACAGTTCTTCTGTGTATTCTTGCCACCTCTTCTTAATATCTTCTGCTTCTGTTAGGTCCGTACCATTTCTGTCCTTTATCGAGCCCATCTTTTAATGAAATGTTCCCTTGGTATCTCTAATTTTCTTGAAGAGATCTCTAGTCTTTCCCATTCTGTTCTTTTCCTCTATTTCTTTGCATTCATCACTGAAGAAGGCTTTCTTATCTCTTCTTGCTAGTCTTTGGAATTCTGCATTCAGATGCTTATATCTTTCCTTTTCTCCTTTGTTTTTTGCTCCTCTTCTTTTCACACCTATTTGTAAGGCCTCTCCAGACAGCCATTTTGCTTTATTGCATTTCTTTTCCATGGGGATGGTTTGATCCCTGTCTCCTGTAAAATGTCATGAACCTCATTCCATAGTTCATCAGGCACTCTATCTATCAGATCTAGGCCCTTAAATCTATTTCTCACTTCCACTGTATAATCATAAGGGATTTGATTTAGGTCATACCTAAATGGTCTAGCGGTTTTCCCTACTTTCTTCAATTTAAGTCTGAATTTGGCAATAAGGAGTTCATGATCTGAGCCACAGTCAGCTCCCCGTCTTGTTTTTGCTGACTGTATCGAGCTTCTCCACCTTCGGCTGCAAAGAATATAATCAATCTGATTTTGGTGTCCACCATCTGTTGATGTCCATGTGTAGTCTTCTCTTGTATTGTTGGAAGAGGGTGTTTGCTATGACCAGTGCATTTTTCTTGGCAAAACTTTATTAGTCTTTGCCCTGCTTCATTCTGCATTCCAAGGCCAAATTTGCCTGTTACTCCAGGTGTTTCTTGACTTCCTACTTTTGCATTCCAATCCCCTATAATGAAAAGGACATCTTTTTGGGGTGTTAGTTCTACAAGGTCTTGTAAGTCTTCATAGAACTGTTCAACTTCAGCTTCTTCAGCATTACTGGTTGGGGCATAGACTTGGATTACGGTGATATTGAATGGTTTGCCTTGGAAACGAACAGAGATCATTCTGTCGTTTTTGAGATTGCATCCAAGTGCTGCATTTCGGACTCTTTTGCTGACCATGATAGCTACTCCATTTCTTCTGAGGGATTCCTGCCCACAGTAGTAGATATAATGGTCATCTGAGTTAAATTCACCCATTCCAGTCCATTTTAGTTCGCTGATTCCTAGAATGTCGATGTTCACTCTTGCCATCTCGTTTGACCAATTCCAATTTGCCTTGATTCATGGACCTGACATTCCAGGTTCCTATGCAATATTGCTCTTTACAGCATCGGACTTTGTTTCTATCACCAGTCACATCCACAGCTGGGTATTGTTTTTGCTTTGGCTCCATTCATTCATTCTTTCTGGAGTTATTTCTCCACTGATCTCCAGTAGCATATTGGACACCCACTAACCTGGGGAGTTCCTCATTCAGTATCCTATTATTTTGCCTGTTCATACTGTTCATGGGGTTCTCAAGGCAAGAATACTGAAGTGGTTTGCCATTCCCTTCTCCAGTGGACCACATTCTGTCAGACCTCTCCACCACAACTGAGTAACTGAGCTGAACTGAAGGCACTGTTGGGCCCACTCACAGAACACCAAGGACTGAGCGAATACCAAAGGAGAGCTAGCCAGCTGTGGACCGGCCCATCTCTTGCTGGAGGCAGGGCGGCAGGCAGGCAGCAGCGAGAGCCAGAAAGGCAAGGGGCAAATTCAACCCCAGAGATGGCATCCTCTACCGAACTGTGAGCAGCCTCCCAGTTGCTAACCAAAACTTCCTGGGATCCTAGACAGTTGACATCCTCCAGAGGGTCACACGCAGAGATCAGCTCCCCAGAAGAGTCACATAGCACACCTGAGAGGGCCCTCCCACTGTGCACCCAGGAAACCAAGTTGCCAGGATGGGGGAGGCGATAAGACGCACCCCCCACCTAGGGAGAGTGCACTCACCAAGCAACTGGTCACCTGAGCTGCTTGGACCTGGAAAGGGCACAAAACACAGGCCTAACTGGGTCTGCACCTTTGTGGAGTACCCATGAACCTGAACCTGAGCAGCATAGACCTGGGAAGTGCACGCAACTCAGGGCCTGCTTTAGACAATTCCCCTGCAGAGCAACCTGGAGCCTGAACAGTGTAGACTGGGAAAGCACACATACCATGAGCGGGGGCAAACCCAGTGTGGCCAAGACACTGCGAGCACTCCCCAAATACGCCAGAGTATTTGTTTACGGTGTCCCTCACTCCCCACAGCACGACTGAACAAGTGAGCCTAAAGAAGTGACCACCTTCGCCTCCTTGTGTCAGGGCGGAAATTAGACACTAAAGAGACCTGCAAACATACAAAGCCAAAATAAACAGAGGGAACCACTTTGGAAATGACAGGTGCAACAGATTAAAACCCTGTAGTTATACCCCAAGACACATATTAATCAAAACAAAGATCAAACACAAAGAAAAAATATTAAGAGCAGCAAGGGAAAAACAACAAATAACACACAAGGGGATTCCCATAAGGATAACAGCTGATCTTTCAATAGAAACTTTTCAGGCCTGAAGGGAACGGCAGGACATACTTAAGGTGATGAAAGACAAAAACCTACAACCCAGATTACTGTACCCAGCAAGGATCTCATTCAAATATGAAGGAGAAATCAAAAGCTTTATAGACAAGCAAAAGCTGAGAGAATTCAGCACCACCAAACCAGCTCTTCAACAAATGCTAAAGGATCTTTTCTAGACAGGAAACACAGAAAGGGTCTATAAACACGAACTCAAAACAACAAAGTAAATGGCAATGGGATCATACTTATCAATAATTACCTTAAATGTAAATGGGTTGAATGCCCTAACCAAAAGGCAAAGACTGGCTGAATGGATACAAAAACAAAACCCCTATGTATGCTGTCTACAAGAGACCCACCTCAAAACAAGGGACACATACAGACTGAAAGTGAAGAGCTGGAAACAGATATTTCATGCAAACAGAGACCAAAAGAAAGCAGAAGTATCAATACTCATATCAGATAAAATAGATCTTAAAACAAAGGCTGTAAAAAGAGACAAAGAAGGACACTACATAATGATCAAAGGATCAACCCAAGAAGAAGATATAACAATTATAAATATATATGCACCCAACATAGGAGCACCACAATATGTAAGGCAAAGTATGAAAGGGGAAATTAACAATATAATAATAGTGGGAGACTTTAATACCCCACTCACACCTATGGATAGATCAACTAAACAGAAAATTAACAAGGAAACACAAACTTTAACTGATACAATGGACTAGTTAGACCTAATTGATATCTATAGGACATTTCACCCCAAAACAATGATTTCACATTTTTCTCAACTGCACATGGAACCTTCTCCAGGATAGATCACATCCTGGGCCATAAATTTAGCCTTGGTAAATTCAAACAAATTGAAATCATTCCAAGCATCTTTTTTTGACCACAATGCAGTAAGACTAGATGTCAATTACATGAGAAAATTTTAAAAATTCCGACATATACAGGCTGAACAACACCCTTCTGAATAACCAACAAATCACAGAAGAAATCAAACAAGAAATCAAAACGTGCATAGAATGAATGAAAATGAAAACACAACAACCTAAAACCTATGGAACACTGTAAAAGCAGTGCTAAGCGGAAGGTTCATAGTAATATAGGCTTACCTCAAGAAATAAGAAAAACGTCAAATAAATTACCTAACTTTACACCTAAAGCAACTAGAAAAGGAAGAAATGAAGAACCCCAGGGTTAGTAGAAGGAAAGAAATCTTAAAAATTAGGGCAGAAATAAATTCAAAAGAAACAAAAGAGACCATAGCAAAAATCAACAAACCTAAAAGATGCTTCTTTGAGAAGATAAAATTGACAAACCGTTAGCCAGACTCATCAAGAAACACAGGGAGAAGAATCAACATCAACAAAATTAGAAATGAAAATGGAGAAATCACAACAGACAACACAGACATATAAAGGATCATAAGAGACTACTATCAGCAACTGTATGCCAATAAAATGGACAACTTGGAAGAAATGCACAAATTCTTAGAAAAGTACAATTTTCCACAACTGAACCAGGAAGAAATAGAAAATCTTAACAGACCCATCACAAGCACAGAAATTGAAACTGTATTCAGAAATCTTCCAATAACCAAAAACCCAGGACCAGACGGCTTCACAGCTGGATTCTACCAAAAATTTAGAGAAGAGCTAACACCTATCCTACTCAAACTCTTCCAGAAAATTGCAGAGGAAGGTAAACTCCCAAACTCATTCTATGAAACTACCATAACCCTAATACCAAAACCTGACAAAGATGCCACAAAAAAAGAAAACTACAGGCCAATATCATTGATGAACATAGATGCAAAAATCCTTAACAAAATTCTAGGAAACAGAATCCAACAACATATTAAAAAGATCATA
>NW_024080520.1:17146-33790 GCF_014754425.2 Oryx dammah
TATCTCAGTAGATGCAGAGACAGCCTTTGACAAAATTCAACATCCATATGATAAAATCCCTCCAGAAAGCAGGAATAGAAGGAGCATACCTCAACATAATAAAAGCGATATATGACAAACCCACAGCAAACATTATCCTCAGTGGTGAAAAATTGAAAGCATTTCCCCTAAAGTCAGGAACAAGACAAGGGTGCCCACTCTCACCACTACTATTCAACATAATTTTGGACGTTTTGGCCACAGCAATCAGAGCAGAAAAAGAAATAAAAGGAATCCAGATTGGAAAAGAAGAAGTAAAACTCTCACTGTTTGCAGATGACATGATCCTCTACATGGAAAACCCTAAAGACTCCACCAGAAAATTACTAGAGTTAATCAATGAATATAGTAAAGTTGCAGGATATAAAATTAACACACAGAAATCTCTTACATTCCTATACACTAACAATGAGGAAACAGAAATTAAGGAAACAATTCCATTCACCATTGCAACAAAAAGAATAAAATACTAAGGAATATATCTAACTAAAGAAACAAAAGACCTCTATATAGAAAACTGTAAAACACTGATGAAAGAAATCAAAGAGGACACTAATAGATGGAGAAATATACCATGTTCATGGATTGGAAGAATCAATATAGTGAAAATGAGTATACTACCCAAAGCAATCTATAGATTCAATGCAATCCCTATCAAGCTACCAATGGTATTTTTCACAGAACTAGAACAAATAATTTCACAATTTGTATGGAAATACAAGAAACCTCGAATAGCCAAAGCAATCTTGAGAAAGAAGAATGGAACTGGAGGAATCAACCTGCCTGACTTCAGGCTCTATTACAAAGCTACAGTCACCAAGACAGTATGGTACTGGCACAAAGACAGAAATATAGATCAACAGAACAAAATAGAAAGCCCAGAGATAAATCCATGCACCCACAAACACCTTATCTTTGACAAAGGAGGCAAGAGTATACAATGGAGAAAAGACAATCTCTTTAACACGTGGTGCTGGGAAAACTGGCCAACCAGTTGTAAAAGAATGAAACTAGAACACTTTCTAACACCATACACAAAAATGAACTCAAAATGGATTAAAGATATAAACATAAGACCAGAAACTATAAAATTCTTAGAGGAGAACATAGGGAAAACACTCTCTGACATAAATCACAGCAGGATCTTCTATGATTCACCTCCCAAAGTAATGGAAACAAAAGCAGAAGTAAACAAATGGGACCTAATTAAACTTAAAAGCTTTTGCACAATGAAGGAAACTATAAGCAAGGTGAAAAGACAGCCTTCAGAACGTGAGAAAACAATAGCAAATGAAGCAACTGACAAACATCTCAAAAATATACAACCAACTCCTGAAGCTCAATTCCAGAAAAAGAAACGAGCCAATCAAAAAATGGGCCAAAGAACTAACCAGATATTTCCCCAAAGAAGACATGCAGATGGCTAACAAACACTTGAAAAGATGCTCAACATCACTCATTATCAGAGAAGTGCAGATCAAAACTACAATGAGGTACCATCTAACGCCAGTCAGAATGGCTGCTATCCAAAAGTCTACAAACAATAAATGCTGGAGAGGGTGTGGAGAAAAGGGAACCCTCTTACACTGTTGGTGGGAATGCAAACTAGTACAGCCACTATGGAGAACAGTGTGGAGATTCCTTAGAAAACTGGAAATAGAACTGCCATATGACCCAGCAGTCCCACTGCTGGGCATACACACCAAGGAAACCAGAATTGAAAGAGACACCTGTACCCTAATGTTCATCACAGCACTGTTTATAATAGCCAGGACATGGAAGCAACCTAGATGTCCATCGGCAGATGAATGGATAAGAAAGCTGTGGTACATATGCACAATGGAATATTACTCAGCCATTAAAAAGAATACATTTGAATTAGTTCTGATGAGGTGGATGAAACTGGAGCCTATCATACGGAGTGAAGTAAGTCAGAAAGAAAAACACCAGTACAGTATACTAATACATATATATGGAATTTAGAAAGATGGTAATGATAACCCTATATGTGAGAAAGCAAAAGAGACACAGATGTATAGAACAGCCTTTTGGACTCTGTGGGAGAAGATGAGGGAGGGATGATTTGAGAGAATAGCATTGAAACATGTATATTATCATATGTGAAGCAGATCACCAGTCCAGGTGATGCATGAGACAGGGTGCTCAGGGCTGGTGCACTGGGATAACCCAGAGGGATGGGATGGGGAGGGAGGTGGGAGGGGAGTTCAGGATGGGGAACACATGTACACCCATGGCTGATTCATGTCAATGTATGGCAAAGCCACTACAATATTGTAAAATAATTAGCCTCCAATTAAAATAAATAATTTTAAAAACAATATTTTAAAATTTTAATTAAAAATTTTAAATTTAAAATATGAAAATCTTAATATTTTGACTATTTATTATAGTTTGAGTATCTATTTTTCATTTGAATTAACACAATTGCCTATCAGTAGAAAATTAGATAAATATATTCACATTTATGTATATGAGGGAATGCCATATAGGAGTAGAAATGAATGAAATTATGCATATCAGCATAGATAAATCTAACAATTTTGAGTGAAAGCATATTTTAGATGATGTATACAATATATAACTATATTAAATGTTTATGGATACATTCATATACAGAAGAATATTAAAATATGCATGGGAATGAAACATTAACTTGAAGATAAGGATAACTTCTCAAGAGAGGAGAAAACAAAAGTCACTGTTTGAAGCAAAAATGACAGTCAAATAATATGGTGAGTACATGACTGATTTATTATTTTCTTTGTGAAATGCTACATGTTTAATTATTAAGTATATTTATATATATATGGGCTTCCCTAGTGGCCCAGCAGTAAAGAATCCACCTGTAATGCAGTAGACATGGATTCAGACCCTGGGTGGGGAAGATCCTCTGGAGGAGGGCATGGCAACCACTCGAGTATTCTTGCCTGGAGAATCCCATGGACAGAGGAGCCTGGTAGGTTACACTCCATAAGGTCGCAAAGAGTCAGACATAACTGAAGCAACTGAGCTATATATTTATGTATAAGGCTTCCCAGGCAGCGCTGGTGGTAAAGAACCTGCCTACCAATGCAAAAGATTTAAGAGACTTTAGTTCAATTCCTGAATCAGAAAGACCCCCTTATATATATACTTAAAGATGGAACCAATTTCCCTTTTTTTTACTCAGACTGGCAAACCTGATCATGGGAGCATTCAATAAATAAAAGATATTAATTTAATAATAACTGTTCCCATTTAAAATATTCATGTTTTGATAATACTAATTAATATTTTCACAAACAACCCACAATTTAAATTGATGTTTGAATATCTGTATCAAGGATAGAGAACATAAACCAAATTTCTATTATTTAACAAAGACCTAGTGATAATTGAGGAAATTCATAGACACAGTCAAGATTTCTGAGGGAATTTGTACCTGTGGCAATCTTGAATTAAATGGCAGGTCTGGTAGTGTTTCTTTGGCTTCTGTATATTAAATAGGAAGACAATGTATGTTTTCTATAATACCACATTGTGAGTACTCAAATACTTAACTACTATATTAACATTTTACATCTATCCCTCCCCTTCAATTTTGATGCTTGAAAAAATTGTGATTTTTATATATGTGTGTACGTTGTATCATATTTATGCATGTATATGTGTGTGTGGGTATATAACATGTTGGCATCCATATCTGTACATACATACATACATGTAAATATTCATTGTCTTACTTTATGGTTAAGTGAAATAAAACACATGCCTGCCTATAGAATATTTATTACATTTTTCCTTTACTCCAAGAGCTCTTCAGAAACCAATTCAATGATTTGTTATAGTCCTTGGCAGAGTAGATCCACTATCTCATATTCTGTTTTCCTTGTCTTTATAGACAACCTAGTGGGATTAAACCTGTTTTGAACAGCCTGGGGTTAGACTTTTCATGTCCACATATAACCTTTGGTTTAAAATTGAGATAGAAATTGTATCAGTTTTAGATGTACAACTTAGTGATTCACAATTTTTAAAGTTATATTCCATTTATAGTTATTAAAATGTTGGTATAGTTATATATAATCTTTTATATATTAATTGTGTTGCATAGAGTATGTAGAAATATTTCTATCTCTATTAATAAACAAAATAAAGGGAAGATACATAAACTCACAGGTTAAAATCAGACAGACCATTTATCCAAATCCAGGAATATGGAATGTACATAACAACAGTTCCAATTAATATGCCATGCTGCCATTCATAAATCTTATTCTAAAATATAGAGGAAAAAAATCATGGCAAAATACTTTAAATGCTTCAGATCTATTGAAGCATTTACTTTGCCATATGTCAATACCTGATCTTTATAATCTGTAGGGTTATTAAGGGATCCAGCTTTTTTCCTCTATATTTTAGAAGAAAAGGTCACTTAAAAAACCTCAATTTCTAGCAGTTTTAATTACAGAAGCATGGTGCCATATTAATTTCACATAAGGCACTTGCTTTATTTTAATCTTGTTTATATGAATTTTAGAAGCTGAATTATTGATTAGAATCCTTCTATTAATAAATTCTATTAAGAAAAATTGGGGCTATGACTAAAAAATGGCTTCTTTTTTCTTACTCATATTATGTTCTTTGTGTATTTATATTAATTTTCATTTTTAGGAAATTTAGCTTAACAACTTAATTCAATCATTACTAGTTTATTAAGTGCCCTATCTCAAGTAGCCTATCCTTATCGTATGATAAGGAATTGAAATTTCTCTAATTTCACAGAAAATTAAATCATGCCATCTAACAGAAAAAAACAATATCAATCATTCTTTTGAGTTTTAATACTCTTCATAGTCACAGCAGGTTTTAACTAAATATTAACAACCTTGAAAAGTTAGACCAATTTCAAGTTAGAGTAATGAAAATCTATAATCTATAAAATGACAGAAATATCTGTGTCCTATAAAACGCTTGAAAAGAGTATGTATTTGTTGATCCAATACAGTTACTAGTTACTGGTTATAATATAAACTATACTGTGTAGTTTATATTTCATTAAATCACAATTTTAGAGTCAATTTTGTCTTTAGAATGTAGTTATGCAAAATATCTTTGGCTTATTCTCTTTCAATAGAAATTAAGAAGAAGCAAAATACAGAACAACCAAAGGGAAAATAAGAATACAATTCATCTTTCACATAAGTTTAAATTTTCAAAGAGGGCGGGTTTCCAGTCGCCCTCTTTATTCTTTTATTCCTTTATTCTTTATTTTTTTATTCCTTTATTCTTTTATTATTTATTCCTTTATTCTTTTTTTTTAAATTGAAGTATAGTTTATTTACCATGTTGTGTTAGTTTCTGGTGTATAGCAAAGTGATCTAGTTATTTCTTATTTATTATAAATAAGAATATGAAAGTGATTTCTTTCATATTCTTTTCCTTTATGGTTTATTAAAGGATATTGAATATAGTTCCCTACACTAGTTTATATACAGTAGTGTATATTTGTTAATCCCAACCTCCTAATTTATCTTTTCACCCATTTTCCTTTTGGTAATTGTAAATTTGTTTTCTATGTCTGTGAGTCTGTTTCTATTTTGTAAATAAGTTCATTCATATCATTTTTTTAGATTCCACATATAAGTGATATCACAGGATATTTGCCTTTGTCTAATAAGCACAAGCTGGAATCAAGATTGCCAGGAGAAACATCAAAACCTCAGATATGCAGATGACACCACTCTTATGGCAGAAAGTGAAGAGGAACTAAAAAGCCTCTTGATGAAAGTGAAGTAGGAGAGTGAAAAAGTTGGCTTAAAGTTCAACATTCAGAAAACGAAGATCATGGCATCCGGTCCCATCACTTCATGGGAAATAGATGGGGAAACAGTGGAAACAGTCAGACTTTATTTTGGGGGGCTCCAAAATCACTGCAGATGGTGACTGCAGCCATGAAATTAAAAGACGCTTACTCCTTGGAAGAAAAGTCATGACCAACCTAGATAGCATATTGGGAGAAGCCCATGGCACCCCACTCCAGCACTTTTGCCTGGCAAATCTCATGGATGGAGGAGCCTGGTGGGCTGCCATCCATGGGGTCGCAAAGAGTCGGACACTACTGAGCGACTTCACTTTGACTTTTCACTTTCATGCATTGGAGAAGAAAATGGCAACCCACTCCAGGGTTCTTGCCTGGAGAATCCCAGGGACGGGGAGCCTGGTGGGCTGCCGTCTATGGGGTTGCACAGAGTCGGACACGACTGAAGCGACCTAGCAGCAGCAGCAGCAGATAGCATATTGAAAAGGAGAGACATTACTTTGCCAACAAAAGTCCATCTAGTGAAGGCTACGGTTTTGCCAGTGGTCATGTATGGATGTGACAGTTGGACTGTGAAGAAAGCTGAGTGCTGAAGAATTGATGTTTTCAAACTGTGGTGCTGGAGAAGACTCTTGAGAGTCCATTGGACTGCAAAGAGATCCAACCAGTCCATTCTGAAGGAGATCAGCCCTGGGATTTCTTTAGAGGGAATGATGCTGAAGCTGAAACTCCAGTACTTTGGCTACCTCATGCAAAGAGTTGACTCATTGGAAAAGACTCTGATGCTGGGAGGGATTGGGAGCAGGAGGAGAAGGGGACGACAGAGGATGAGATGGCTGGATGGCATCACGGACTTGATGGACGTGAGTCTGAGTGAACTCCAGGAGTTGGTGATGGACAGGAAGGCCTGGCGTGCTGCGATTCATGGGGTCGCAAAGAGTCAGACACGACTGAGCGACTGAACTGAACTGAACTGAATGGACATTAGAGTCTATGTATCTTTTCGAATAGAGTTTTCTCTGAATATATGCCCAAGAGTGGGATTGCTGGAGCATATGGCAACTCCAATTTTACTTTTTTAAGGAATCTCCATACTGCACTAACCTTTCTTTATTCTTGAACTGAACTTTAAAACGCAGTATAAAGGATAGGAAATATATATTAACTCATTTCGTAATCCATAATTCATTCCCTTTTTAAAAAAACATAAATTTAACTACAAGGGCTCTCAAGCTTTTCTGACTTACTTTGTTTACAATGGTAACTTTCTTGTACTATTTGGCAATATTAAGAACCAAGAATAAGCTAAAAATGTCTGTATCCATTAATAAAAGTGCTCAGTAAATTAAAAAAAAAAAGTGCTCAGTAAGGGAGCAGTAGGTCACAAGTATTCCATTAGAACACTGAGGTATTCTGATGCCATGGAATTCTATGTAGGACTTTCTATTTTGTTTTATTCAGTCTAAAGAAGGAAATGAAGCTCAAGCATCGTGTTTTCCTGTTAATTATAATTTATAATTTTTAATGCCTTGGTTTTCTTTAATGCTTTCAGACAGATTTACAATATGTATGTAAAACAATGTTGGTTTTCTAATCTATAAAGTATAAAATGCTGAAAAACTTCAAAATATTCCAATTCTATTCTATGACAAAAATTATATTAGGTTAATAATATAACTATGTTATATTAGGTAATATAAATTGCATTTTAATCCACTTAAATGCAAATTTCTTTTTAGTGTTCATTAAACTGTTGAGAAGCTTAAATGGATTTTAAGAAAATTAAACATCTTAATTCATAAAGAACTTAATAAACTTTAATTCTGGCTTACATAAAATTAAAATTTAATATTTAAGTCTAATTTATATGTTTATCTTTTTGGAAAATAGATACATCATATTTTAATACAGATCTCTTGAAGTTTAATGAGAAAGCAAAGACATGTTCATGCTTATAAATATACATAAAATGATAGTTCAGGACTTCATTTTTATGCTATTCCCAAGAGTGGTTTTACTGATTCGTAAACCATACAGCTTATGCAAACTGAAGGAAATAACTTTAAGAAAGTTGGAGTCATGCCTCTGAAAAATCCTGTCAGTCCTTGTCTTTTATAAATTTTATAAAAGACGCTAATCATATTTAGCTGTGGAACTCCTAGAAAATGAAAGGGAAGGGGAAAATCAAGTTAATTTGATGTTTTAGCTTTCTTTCAAACACTGACTCAGGTAAAACATGCTAAAATAGGTAATAAAATATAATTAATTAAATTATTTCACAAGCAGTCCCAAAGAATCATCTCTGATTCATAGTATTATGTACATAATCAGAGATTCTAATGGAATGATTTGATGCTCATCTCTATTTAATTTTCTTTCATTTTAGGAACAAATTCTGTCCACTGGAAGTGAAATTTACTTGTAATTATCATAGACTTATAATTTTTAAAGACTATCCAGACATACAGAGGTATCTGATTCAGTAACTCATGCCTTAAGAACATCTCAAAGTCAGAAACAAATTCAAATGTGTTTCTCATTTGATATTTTTCTCAGGAAATGATTCCACCATTCATGTTGAAACTGGAAATCTGAAAGGCATCCATGACATTTCCCTCATGTTACATACCCAAACCAGTGCCCATCAATTTTACCCTCTAAATATCTCTCAGATCCATCCATTTACTTCCATGTCCACTGACATGCCTCCAGCCTTCAAACTACCAGCAATCTTCTCTAAACTATTGGCGTAATCACTCCCTTCATTTTTTTCTGCATACTTGAACCAGAGAGAACTATTAATGATGCAAATCTGATTATGTTACTGTCCTGCTTCAGTAATTTTCCATTATGCTTAAATATAGTATGCTGTGGCCTCTGTTTCCCATCTCCCACCTAACTTGTTAACCATTCCCTTGCTTTCTGCACTCCAGCCTTACATCCTATTCAGTTTCTCAAATGTCTTTTTGCTTCTTCCCTCTTCAAATTAGTACACTGGCTTTTCTCTTTGCTTGAAAGTAACTGCCCCCACCGTTGCCTATGTTACCCCACTTCAGCCTTCAGTTCTCAGTCTAAGCAACACTTCTGGGAGGAAGTCTTTTCAGATCTGCCTTAGATCCACCCTTCCCATATAGTCTTTAGAGAACTTCACTTTTCTTTCATAGCTCTTATCAAAGTTTATATGCGTGAATTTTTAATTAACAGCCATCTTCCCTATAGGGTTACCAGTTCCATGAGAGCAGGGACCAGTGTTTCTTTTTCCTTACTCAAACCTCACATGCATTGCACATTGCAGCGTTGGCAACATTCTCAAACTCTCTAGTTAGCATTTTTCTCCCTAATCTTACATCATTCTCCTGAAATTGGCATGGCTGAGTGTAAAAAGCAGCAGAGAACTGAAAAAAAAAATGTCTTTCACTCTTAGTTTTAGTTTAAGCATTTCTTCTCACCACCCACCCCCCAAAATAAAAGAATTCCTTTGAAATCTTAAGAAAGTCCCTCAAAACTTTAAGAACTATTTACTTGCCATGGAATTTCTTGGAGAATAGTCTATTACTAGATGCATCTTTTGTGTTCTTTTAATAAAAGCTAATAACATTTCTCTCAAATTCTATATTTTTGTAAAGGAATATAGAGAACATGGTTACTTCTTTTCTGTCTGTGGTTTTGTACTTTTTTAATTGAAGTATAGTTGATTTACAATGTTGTGTTAATTTCTGCTGCACAACAGAGTGGTTCAGTTATACATATGTGTACATTTTTTATATTCTTTTCCATTATGCCTTATCACAGGATATTGAATATAGTTCCCTGTGTTATACAGTAGGATCTTGTTATTTATCCATTCTATATATAATAGTTTGCCTCTGCTAAGCCCAAACTCCTTTCCTTCCCTCCATCACCCCCTCCTTGGCAACCACAAGTCTGTTCTCTATCTACGTCTCTGAATCTGTTTCTGTTTCATAGATAAGTACATTTGTGTCATATTTTAGATTCCAAATATAAGTGATATAATATGGTATTTGTCATTCTCTTTCTGACTTAACTAACTTAGTATGATAATTTCTCAGTCCATCCATGTTGCTGCAAGTGGCATTATTTCATTCTATTTTATGGGGGCTGCGTGCTGCGATTCATGGGGTCGCATAGAGTCGGACACGACAGAGCGACTGAACTGAACTGAATAATATTCTACATATACACCACATCTTCTTTATACACTCATCTGTCAATGAACATTTAGCTTGTTTCCATGAACTGGCTATTGTGAATACTGCTGCATGTATCTTTTTGAATTATAGTTTTGTCCGGATGTATGCCCAAAAGTCAAATTGCTGGATCATACAGCAACTCTATTTTTAGTTTTCTGAGGAACCTCCATCGTTGCTGCACTATCTTATATTCCTACAAACATTGTAGGAGGGTTTCCTTTTCTCCACACCCTCTCTAGCATTTTTCATTTGCAGACTTTTTAATGGTGGCCAGTGGCCATATTTGCCAACGTGAAGCAGTATCTCATGTGGTTTGATTTGCATTTCTCAAATAATTAGAGATTTTGAGCATCTTTTCATGTGCCTGATGCCCATGTAGAAATGCTTACTTTTCCCCTAATGTTGAGTCCTATTTCCTTATTGATTTTCCCCAAATTTATTATAAAAATTGTAAACTACAAAAATGTTGTACAATGAACATCTGTATAATTACCACCTAGTTTCTAAATCTGACATTTTGCCATACTTATTTTTTGCCTCTACTTTTCTCTTCTCTGTTCAGTTCAGTTCAGTCGCTCAGTCATGTCCGACTCTTTGCGACCACATGAATTGCACACCAGGCCTCCAGGCACACCAGGCCTCCCTCTCAATCACCATCTCCCAGAGTTCACTCAGACTCACATCCATCGAGTCAGTAATGCCATCCAGCCATCTCATCCTCAGTCGTCCCCTTCTCCTCCTGCCCCCAATCCCTCCCAGCATCAGAGTCTTTTCCAATGAGTCAACTCTTCGCATGAGGTGGCCAAAGTACTGGCGTTTCAGCTTCAGCATCATTCCTTCCAAAGAAATCCCAGGGCACATCTCCTTCAGAATGGATTGGTCGGATCTCCTTGCAGTCCAAGGGACTCTCAAGAGTCTTCTCCAACACCACAGTTCAAAAGCATCAATTCTTCGGCACTCAGCCTTCTTCACAGTCCAACTCTCACATCCATACATGACGACAGGAAAAACCATAGCCTTGACTAGACGGACCTTAGTCAGCAATGTAATGTCTCTGCTTTTGAATATGCTATCTAGGTTGGTCATAACTTTTCTTCCAAGGAGTAAGCGTCTTTTAATTTCATGGCTGCAGTCACCATCTGCAGTGATTTTGGAGCCCCAAAAAATAAAGTCTGACACTGTTTCCTCTGTTTCCCCATCTACTTCCCATGAAGTGATGGGATCGGATGCCATGATCTTTGTTTTCTGAATGTTGAGCTTTAAACCAACTTTTTCACTCTCCTCTTTCACTTTCATCAAGAGGCTTTTTAGTTCCTCTTCACTTTCTGCCATAAGGGTGGTGTCATCTGCATATCTGAGGTGATTGATATTTCTCCCGGCAATCTTGATTCCAGCTTGTGTTTCTTCCAGTCCAGCGTTTCTCATGATGTATTCTGCATATAAGTTAAATAAGCAGGGTGACAATATACAGCCTTGACATACTCCTTTTCCTATTTGGAACCAGTCTGTTGTTCCATGTCCAGTTCTAACTATTGCTTCCTGACCTGCATACAGGTTTCTCAAGAGGCAGGTCAGGTGGTCTGGTATTCCCATCTCAGAATTTTCCACAGTTTATTGTGATCCACACAGTCAAAGGCTTTGGCACAGTCAATAAAGCAGAAATAGATGTTTTTCTGGAACTCTCTTGCTTTTTCCATGATCCAGTGGATGTTGGCAATTTGATCTCTGGTTCCTCTGCCTTTTCTAAAACCCGCTTGAACATCAGGAAGTTCACGGTTCACATATTGTTGAAGCCTAGCTTGGAGAATTTTGAGCATTACTTTACTAGTGTGTGAGATGAGTGCAATTGTGCGGTAGTTTGAGCATTCTTTGGCATTGCCTTTCTTTGGGATTGGAATGAAAACTGACCTTTGCCAGTCCTGTGGCCACTGCTGAGCTTTCCAAATTTGCTGGCATATTGAGTGCAGCACTTCCACAGCATCATCTTTCAGGATTTGAAATAGTTCCACTGGAATTCCATCACCTCCACTAGCTTTGTTCATAGTGATGCTTTCTAAGGCCCACTTGACTTGACATTCCAGAATGTCTGGCTCTAGGTGAGTGATCACACCATCGTGAGTATCTGGGTCATGAAGATCTTTTTTGTACAGTTCTTCTGTGTATTCTTGCCACCTCTTCTTAATATCTTCTGCTTCTGTTAGGTCCGTACCATTTCTGTCCTTTATCGAGCCCATCTTTTAATGAAATGTTCCCTTGGTATCTCTAATTTTCTTGAAGAGATCTCTAGTCTTTCCCATTCTGTTCTTTTCCTCTATTTCTTTGCATTCATCACTGAAGAAGGCTTTCTTATCTCTTCTTGCTAGTCTTTGGAATTCTGCATTCAGATGCTTATATCTTTCCTTTTCTCCTTTGTTTTTTGCTCCTCTTCTTTTCACACCTATTTGTAAGGCCTCTCCAGACAGCCATTTTGCTTTATTGCATTTCTTTTCCACGGGGATGGTTTGATCCCTGTCTCCTGTAAAATGTCATGAACCTCATTCCATAGTTCATCAAGCACTCTATCTATCAGATCTAGGCCCTTAAATCTATTTCTCACTTCCACTGTATAATCATAAGGGATTTGATTTAGGTCATACCTAAATGGTCTAGCGGTTTTCCCTACTTTCTTCAATTTAAGTCTGAATTTGGCAATAAGGAGTTCATGATCTGAGCCACAGTCAGCTCCCCGTCTTGTTTTTGCTGACTGTATCGAGCTTCTCCACCTTCGGCTGCAAAGAATATAATCAATCTGATTTTGGTGTCCACCATCTGTTGATGTCCATGTGTAGTCTTCTCTTGTATTGTTGGAAGAGGGTGTTTGCTATGACCAGTGCATTTTTCTTGGCAAAACTTTATTAGTCTTTGCCCTGCTTCATTCTGCATTCCAAGGCCAAATTTGCCTGTTACTCCAGGTGTTTCTTGACTTCCTACTTTTGCATTCCAATCCCCTATAATGAAAAGGACATCTTTTTGGGGTGTTAGTTCTACAAGGTCTTGTAAGTCTTCATAGAACTGTTCAACTTCAGCTTCTTCAGCATTACTGGTTGGGGCATAGACTTGGATTACGGTGATATTGAATGGTTTGCCTTGGAAACGAACAGAGATCATTCTGTCGTTTTTGAGATTGCATCCAAGTGCTGCATTTCGGACTCTTTTGCTGACCATGATAGCTACTCCATTTCTTCTGAGGGATTCCTGCCCACAGTAGTAGATATAATGGTCATCTGAGTTAAATTCACCCATTCCAGTCCATTTTAGTTCGCTGATTCCTAGAATGTCGATGTTCACTCTTGCCATCTCGTTTGACCAATTCCAATTTGCCTTGATTCATGGACCTGACATTCCAGGTTCCTATGCAATATTGCTCTTTACAGCATCGGACTTTGTTTCTATCACCAGTCACATCCACAGCTGGGTATTGTTTTTGCTTTGGCTCCATCTGTTCATTCTTTCTGGAGTTATTTCTCCACTGATCTCCAGTAGCATATTGGACACCCACTAACCTGGGGAGTTCCTCATTCAGCATCCTATTATTTTGCCTGTTCATACTGTTCATGGGGTTCTCAAGGCAAGAATACTGAAGTGGTTTGCCATTCCCTTCTCCAGTGGACCACATTCTGTCAAACCTCTCCACCATGACTGAGTAACTGAGCTGAACTGAAGGCACTGTTGGGCCCACTCACAGAACACCAAGGACTGAGCGAATACCAAAGGAGAGCTAGCCAGCTGTGGACCGGCCCATCTCCTGCTGGAGGCAGGGAGGCAGGCAGGCAGCAGCGAGAGCCAGAAAGGCAAGGGGCAAATTCAACCCCAGAGATGGCATCCTCTACCGAACTGTGAGCAGCCTCCCAGTTGCTAACCAAAACTTCCTGGGATCCTAGACAGTTGACATCCTCCAGAGGGTCACACGCAGAGATCAGCTCCCCAGAAGAGTCACATAGCACACCTGAGAGGGCCCTCCCACTGTGCACCCAGGAAACCAAGTTGCCAGGATGGGGGAGGCGATAAGACGCACCCCCCACCTAGGGAGAGTGCACTCACCAAGCAACTGGTCACCTGAGCTGCTTGGACCTGGAAAGGGCACAAAACACAGGCCTAACTGGGTCTGCACCTTTGTGGAGTACCCATGAACCTGAACCTGAGCAGCATAGACCTGGGAAGTGCACGCAACCCAGGGCCTGCTTTAGACAATTCCCCTGCAGAGCAACCTGGAGCCTGAACAGTGTAGACTGCGAAAGCACACATACCATGAGCGGGGGCAAACCCAGTGTGGCCAAGACACTGCGAGCACTCCCCAAATACGCCAGGGTATTTGTTTACGGTGTCCCTCACTCCCCACAGCACGACTGAACAAGTGAGCCTAAAGAAGTGACCACCTTCGCCTCCTTGTGTCAGGGCGGAAATTAGACACTAAAGAGACCTGCAAACATACAAAGCCAAAATAAACAGAGGGAACCACTTTGGAAACGACAAGTGCAACAGATTAAAACCCTGTAGTTATACCCCAAGACACATATTAATCAAAACAAAGATCAAACACAAAGAACAAATATTAAGAGCAGCAAGGGAAAAACAACAAATAACACACAAGGGGATTCCCATAAGGATAACAGCTGATCTTTCAATAGAAACTTTTCAGGCCTGAAGGGAACGGCAGGACATACTTAAGGTGATGAAAGACAAAAACCTACAACCCAGATTACTGTACCCAGCAAGGATCTCATTCAAATATGAAGGAGAAATCAAAAGCTTTATAGACAAGCAAAAGCTGAGAGAATTCAGCACCATCAAACCAGCTCTTCAACAAATGATAAAGGATCTTTTCTAGACAGGAAACACAGAAAGGGTCTATAAACACGAACTCAAAACAACAAAGTAAATGGCAATGGGATCATACTTATCAATAATTACCTTAAATGTAAATGGGTTGAGTGCCCTAACCAAAAGACAAAGACTGGCTGAATGGATACAAAAACAAAACCCCTATGTATGCTGTCTACAAGAGACCCACCTCAAAACAAGGGACACATACAGACTGAAAGTGAAGAGCTGGAAACAGATATTTCATGCAAACAGAGACCAAAAGAAAGCAGAAGTAGCAATACTCATATCAGATAAAATAGATCTTAAAACAAAGGCTGTAAAAAGAGACAAAGAAGGACACTACATAATGATCAAAGGATCAACCCAAGAAGAAGATATAACAATTATAAATATATATGCACCCAACATAGGAGCACCACAATATGTAAGGCAAAGTATGAAAGGGGAAATTAACAATATAATAATAGTGGGAGACTTTAATACCCCACTCACACCTATGGATAGATCAACTAAACAGAAAATTAACAAGGAAACACAAACTTTAACTGATACAATGGACTAGTTAGACCTAATTGATATCTATAGGACATTTCACCCCAAAACAATGATTTCACCTTTTTCTCAACTGCACATGGAACCTTCTCCAGGATAGATCACATCCTGGGCCATAAATTTAGCCTTGGTAAATTCAAACAAATTGAAATCATTCCAAGCATCTTTTTTGACCACAATGCAGTAAGACTAGATGTCAATTACATGAGAAAATTTTAAAAATTCCAACATATACAGGCTGAACAACACCCTTCTGAATAACCAACAAATCACAGAAGAAATCAAACAAGAAATCAAAACATGCATAGAATGAATGAAAATGAAAACACAACAACCTAAAACCTATGGAACACTGTAAAAGCAGTGCTAAGCGGAAGGTTCATAGCAATATAGGCTTACCTCAAGAAACAAGAAAAACGTCAAATAAATTACCTAACTTTACACCTAAAGCAACTAGAAAAGGAAGAAATGAAGAACCCCAGGGTTAGTAGAAGGAAAGAAATCTTAAAAATTAGGGCAGAAATAAATTCAAAAGAAACAAAAGAGACCATAGCAAAAATCAACAAACCTAAAAGATGCTTCTTTGAGAAGATAAAATTGACAAACCGTTAGCCAGACTCATCAAGAAACACAGGGAGAAGAATCAACATCAACAAAATTAGAAATGAAAATGGAGAAATCACAACAGACAACACAGACATATAAAGGATCATAAGAGACTACTATCAGCAACTGTATGCCAATAAAATGGACAACTTGGAAGAAATGCACAAATTCTTAGAAAAGTACAATTTTCCACAACTGAGCCAGGAAGAAATAGAAAATCTTAACAGACCCATCACAAGCACAGAAATTGAAACTGTATTCAGAAATCTTCCAATAAACAAAAACCCATGACCAGACGGCTTCACAGCTGGATTCTACCAAAAATTTAGAGAAGAGCTAACACCTGTCCTACTCAAACTCTTCCAGAAAATTGCAGAGGAAGGTAAACTCCCAAACTCATTCTATGAAACTACCATAACCCTAATACCAAAACCTGACAAAGATGCCACAAAAAAAGAAAACTACAGGCCAATATCATTGATGAACATAGATGCAAAAATCCTTAACAAAATTCTAGGAAACAGAATCCAACAACATATTAAAAAGATCATA